>NC_041386.1:538220372-538262993 GCF_002162155.2 Triticum dicoccoides | reverse complement strand
TTTTGAGAAAGAAACAGAGAAATAAAGTAATGATATGGAGCCTTGGGCTCGTTATTGCTTACCGGGGTCTAGTGCTGCACAAAGTGTCAGATAACATATGCGAAAAAGGATTATAGCATAAAAAACTGACAAGATGTGCGGGGCACATGAGCTTTACTGGTGCACGGGGTCTGCGCCCGACTTTGTACAAAGGATTACATGCAACAGCGGCAAGACTTGTACAAAAGGTGGTTGCCGGAAAAGCTTCCGGCAACCGCGCCTTACGGGTAAAACTTACGAAGATGTTCAATGTTCCAGGAGTTGCTCACCGGAGTGCCATCTTCGGTCTCAAGGCAGACAGCGCCGGGCCTAGTGACTCGTTTCACCAGATAAGGGCCTTCCCACTTCGGCGTCAACTTGTTGGAATTCTTGGCGGACTGAACGCGCCGAAGAACAAGGTCGCCTTCCTCGAAGCTCCTGGCTTTAACTTTGCAGCTATGGTAGCGACGCAAAACTTGCTGGTAGCGAGCGACTCGCACAGCAGCCTGGAGACGGTCTTCCTCAAGGAGCAGCGCGTCATCTTGTCGCAGCTGCTCTTGCTCGAGCTCATCATAAGCGAGCACTCGAGGTGACCCGTAAACGAGTTCCGTGTGGAGAACTGCCTCTGCTCCATAGACTAGAGCAAAGGGTGTCTGGCCAGTGGCTCGATTTGGCGTCGTCCTGATCGACCAAAGAACCACCGGCAGCTCCTCGATCCAGTTTCTTTCGCACTTGTGCAGCCTGTCGAAAGTTCTGGTCTTGAGGCCTCGCAACACTTCAGCATTTGCCCTCTCCGCTTGACCATTTCTTCTCGGGTGAGCAACAGAAGCGAAGCAGATCTTGGCGCCAAGATCTTGGACATACTGCATGAAAGTGCGGCTCGTAAATTGCATGCCGTTGTCGGTGATGATCCTGTTAGGAACCCCGAAACGGCAAACAATCGACCTGAAGAACTTGACTGCTGACTGTGCTGTCACCTTCCTCACTGGTTCCACTTCCGGCCACTTTGTGAACTTGTCGATTGCAATGTACAAGAACTCAAAGCCCCCGACAGCTCGGAGGAAGGGGCCAAGGATGTCGAGCCCCCAGACCGAAAATGGCCAGGATAAAGGGATCGTCTGGAGAGCTTGAGCTGGCTGGTGTATCTGCTTGGAATGGAACTGGCACGCTTCACACTTGGTTACTTGTGCAGTTGCATCCTGGAGGGCTGTCGGCCAGAAGAAGCCTTGTCGGAATGCTTTGCCGACAAGCGCTCTTGCGCCAATGTGGTGACCACATATGCCTCCATGTATCTCTGCCAACAGCTGTTGTCCATCTTCCCGGCGAATGCACTTCAATTTCACACCGTTGAGTCTTATTCTGTACAGTGTGTTGTCGACAAACTTGTACATACTTGACTGTCGGGCTACTCTTTCAGCTTCTTCTTGCTCTTCGGGAAGCTCTCCTGTCTGAAGGAAACGGACAATCTGCTGCGCCCATGCTGGAGCTTGCGGCTCGACAACAAGGACTAAAGGCGTATCTGTTGCTGCGGGAACATCCGCTTCTACGGCAAGAACCTGCGGCTCTGCCGGAGCGTGATATTCCCCGGCAAGCTTGCCGGAGCAAAACTTGTCGGGAGCGTTTGCTTCAACGGAACAAACCAAGAGGTTCGCCGGAGCAGACTGCTCCTCAGCACTCTTGGCGTCGATCTTGGGGACCTTCTTGGCGGCGGCTTCGGGAAGCTCTGCCGGAAAGTAGTCACCAGAAACCAACTTCCTCTTCTTATTCTGTCCAGTTGATGGTGTCACGGATGGTTGAGTCAGCTTGAGCACAAAGATCCCTGGTTCCATAGGTAACTTTAGTGCAGCGCACTTTGACAGGCCATCAGCAATGTCATTCTGAGCTCGCGGAACGTGTTCCATTTGCAGGCTGTCAAAGTGTGCTTCTAGCTTTCTCACTTCATCAACATAAGCTTCCATCAATGGACTCTGGTAGTTCTTGTTCACTTGGCGGATGACAAGCTGCGAGTCACCCCTTACAATGAGTTTCTTGATCCCAAGGTCGGCTGCGATTCTGAGGCCGGCAAGCAAACCCTCATACTCTGCAGTATTGTTCGTTGCTTGCTCCTTGGGAAAGTGCATCTGGACTACGTACTTGAGGTGCTCTCCGGTGGGTGCGATAAGCAGCACGCCAGCACCGGCGCCTTGCAGCGAGAAGGCACCATCAAAGTACATCAGCCACTCTTTGCTTGTCTCCTTGACGGGGATGCTCGTCTCTGGAATTTCTTCATCTGGAGTTGGCGTCCACTCTGCTATGAACTCTGCCAATGCCCTGCTTTGGATCGTTGCAGTGCTCTCGAACTTGAGGCCAAAGCTTGACAGTTCCAATGCCCACTCGATAATCCTGCCTGTTGCTTCTGGATTCTGCAGTATCCTCTTCAGCGGAAAGCGAGTGACAACTGTTATCTCATGTGCCTGGAAGTAATGGCGTAGCTTTCTTGAGGCCATGAGGAGGCCGAAAAGCAATTTTTGCACACCAAAGTACCTCGACCTAGCCCCCTGGAGAAGGGAGCTGACAAAGTAAACTGGGCGCTGCACCATCTTCTTCTGCACCTCCTTGCACGTCTGCGCAGATTCAACTTTGTCGGGACCAGAGCTTGTCGGAGAAGCGCCCTGCTTGTCGCTGGATTCACTTGCCGCGGTTGCTGGCTCATCATCCGCCTCCCTCTCCGCTACTAACGCAGCACTAACCACTTGATGGGTTGCCGCTAGGTACAGCAGCAACTTCTCTTGTGGCTTAGGTGCGACAAGTATTGGAGTGGAGGACAGGTACCTCTTCAAGTCCTGCAGCGCGGCCTCCGCTTCCGGAGTCCATTTCATTGGACCTGCCTTTTTCAATATTTTGAAAAACGGCAGGGCGCGCTCAGCAGACTTAGAGATAAACCTGCTGAGAGCAGCCACGCAATCGGCAAGCCTTCGCACATCCTTGACGCGCTTCGGTGCTTCAATCTGCTCGATGGCCTTGATCTTGTCGGGGTTGGCTTCAATTCCCCGCCGAGACACAAAGAACCCGAGAAGCTTGCCGGAAGGGACTCCAAACACGCACTTCTCGGGGTTGAGCTTGAGGTTGATCTTGCGCAGATTTGCAAAAGTTTCTTCTAAATCTTGGATCAGGGTAGCCTTGTCCTTGCTCTTGACCACTATATCATCCATGTAGGCTTCCACATTTCTGTGTATCTGTGTCTCAAAAGCGACATGGACTACCCTTGCAAATGTTGAACCAGCATTCTTCAACCCAAAGGGCATCCGTATAAAACAGTATGTGCCGCAAGGGGTGATAAATGCGGTTTTTTCCTCATCTTCTTCTGCCATGAAGATCTGATGGTATCCTGAGTATGCATCAAGAAATGAAAGCAAATCACATCCAGCTGTGGAGTCAACAATCTGGTCAATGCGCGGCAAGGGAAATGGATCTTTGGGACAAGCTTTATTGACATCAGTGAAGTCTATACAAAGCCTCCATTTCCCGTTCACCTTGCGCACGACTACAGGATTGGCCAACCACGTGGGATGGAGCACTCCTCTGACAAGGCCTGCTGCTTCCAATTTCCTGATCTCTTCCGCAATGAACTCTTGGCGCTCCACCGCTTGCTTCCTGACTCTCTGCTTGACGGGCCGCGCATGAGGACAGACGGCAAGGTGGTGCTCGATTACTTTCCTGGGAACACCGGGGATATCAGACAGTTGCCATGCAAACACGTCGACATTCGCCCGCAGGAAAGCAACGAGCACGCTTTCCTATTTGGGGTCAAGCGTGGCACTGATGGTGAAGGTACCACCAGTGCCGTCCTTCTTGGCGGGCACCTTCTTGGCGTCGGGTGGAGCTGCCATCGTCTTCTTGCACTTGCCGGTGGAGCTCGATGGTGCGTCCTCGACGGTAGCGCAGCACTCCGAAGAGGTGCGCTTGCCGGAGTGGGCATCAGAGCTCTTGCCGGACTTTGTCTTCTTCTTCCCCCCGGGAGCTTCAGCGGCAAGTATGTTGTGATCAGCTGCGGCTGCTGCTTCCCGGTAGATTTTATCGGCGCAGATAAGGGCATCCTTCTTGTCACCGGGGACAGAGATGACACTTATCGGACCTGGCATCTTGAGCATGTTGTATGCATAGTGAGAGGCTGCCATAAACTTGGCGAGCGCTGGACGGCCAAGGATCCCATTGTAGGGCAATGGAAAATCGGCAACGTCAAATATGACCCTCTCAGTTCTGAAATTCATCTCGCTGCCAAATGTGACCGGCAGCATGATCTTTCCCTTCGGCTTGCTTCTTCCCGGGCTGATTCCTTGGAACGTGCCGGTCTCCTCGAGCTCGCTGTCAGGGATCTGGAGTTTCTGAAGGACCGCGGAGGAGATCAGATTCAAGCCGGCCCCGCCGTCAACTAGCATCTTCGTGACCTGGAGGTTGCAGATAGTTGGTGAAACCAACATCGGCAAGCACCCGACCGCAGTTACGCGATCAGGGTGATCCTCAATGTCGAAGATGATAGGCGTGCTGGACCATTTCAGAGGCTTGCATGACTCTAAGGATGGCTCTGCTGCATTCACTTCCCGCATCCACTGCTTGAGTTGGCGGTGCAAAGTATGCAGAGAAGCACCACCGTCAACGCACAGGACCTCTGTGGCTTTCTGAAATTCCTGCTCATCGGCCTCGTCATCATCCGTGTCTTCATCGTCATCGTCATCTTCATCCTTGTCGCGGCCGCGGGGAGGTCTGTCTCCTTGCCGCTGCTTGGCCTTGCCGCGGCGTCCTCCCCGGCCGGGGCGTTTCTTGCCGGATCCACCAGCACCTTCCTGGGCCTTCTCCTTGTCGCGCCGCTCGTAGTCAGCTTTCTGTAGCTCAACGAGCTGCTCAACCTTCTTGCAATTCTGGAGATCGTGACCCCTGGTGCGGTGGATCTTACAATACTGCTTGCCGGAGCCGTCCTGCTTGTCGGCGGCCGCCACAGGCTGGGCCTCCTTGTCGGAGCCACCAGCTTTAGCTTCCTTGGCGCCACCTCCGTTGCCGGTCTGCTCGACAGCTAGCACTTCCTTGCCCTTTTTCCTTCTGTTGTTCCGCCGCCGGCCTTTCCTTGTCGGGGCGGCATCCTCACTGTCAGATCCTCCTGCTCCTGTATCCTCTCCGGGGAGCCTCCTCCCCTCTTCAGCGCGTGCACACTTGTCGGCCAGGGCATAAAGCTCACTGACGTCTCTGATCTTACACATCGCCATCTCCTCCCTCATCCTTCGGTTTCGCACGTTCTGATGGAACGCGCTAATGATCGTGGCGGGGTGGACGTCTGGGATGTTGTGCTGTACACGGCTGAATCTCTGAATGTACTTGCGCAGTGGCTCTCCTTCCTTCTGGGCGAGCAGATGAAGATCGCTTTCTTGGCCATGTGGTTTGTGGCCGCCTGTAAAGGCGCCGACAAACTGATGGCACAGATCAGCCCAGGAGGATATGGAGTTGTCCGGCAAGTGCATGAGCCAGGATCTGACATTGGGCTTGAGTACCAGCGGGAAGTAGTTGGCAAGGATCTTGTCGTCCCGTCCCCCGGCAGCCTGCACCGCGATGGTGTAGATGCTGAGAAACTCCGACGGATGCGTCTTGCCGTCGTACTTCTCTGGTACGTCTGGTTTGAAATTCTTTGTGCTGGGCCACTGGACTTGCCGCAGCTCACGGGTGAACGCAGGACAACCTACCGCGTACAGCAGATTGTCTGGTTCCCCTGGCGCATGCATGTCAACAGAGGGCCCAGCGCGCTTGTCGGATTGACGTCGCGCTTCTCTTCGGCGCTCGATGCGGGTTCGAGCGTCTTCTTGTTGTCGTTCATGAAGAACTTGGCGCTGGTCGCGACGAGCTCGTGGGTCCGACGACACGGTGGAGCCGCTGTCGGGTGGACCCGGCGAGTCGGCGATTTTGGCCTTCGTAGTGGAGAGTTCATGGAAGTCGCACCTCCCCCGGTCTTGTTGCCATCGGCTCGCGTCCGGCTGTCCTGCCTTGGCAGCGAGGTGCTTGGTTGCCGCGCAGTGTCGCCGTTGGCGAAGCCGATGAGGCTCTGGATAGTGGTCCTCCATTCGTCGGTCTTGTCCGCCGTCGGAGGATAATCCAGGAGTAGCTGGGCCCGCGCCAAGGCTTCCGCCGGCGTGGTGGGCGGCAGAGGTGAACGGTGCGAGGAGCGGGACATGCTCAGACTCCTAACCAAGTTAGAAGGAGCAGTGTCCCGTCCAGGCGACCGCACCTCACTGGGGCCAGCATGCTGGCGTGCATGCTGGTCTTGAATGCCACGCGAACCACTAGCTTGATCTTGGGCCAGCGGACGTATGGTGCTGCGAACGCTATGACGCTGCTGGTCCCGCCCTTCCTGAGATGGGCGCGGTGGGCGTATGGACGCCGAGGTCTGCGCGGCCTTGTCCTTGGACTTGGCAGCGCTGTGGGCACCCTCATCGATGTCCATTCTTCCGCCGGCGTCCACTCCACCGTCCGCCTGCTCCGGAGGTGGTGGAAGCGACGCAGACGGGGCTGTTGCCCCCGAAGCCTTCTTCTTCGGTGGCATGTCGGTGAAGACGATGAAGATTTAGCTTCGCGTGCACGCCGGATCGGGTTCGGACGATCTCGACGCCCCCTACCTGGCGCGCCAGAGATGTCGGGGAAGGCTGATTCCACTAACACCTATGGGGACAGGGCCCCTTTCGGTTCGGTGAGGGCGGAGGCCGCACAAAGAGCGGATCGAGGCGGTACACGCGAGCGGTTTTTACCCAGCTTCGGGCCGCACGGATGCGTAAAACCCTACTGCTGCTTGTTTGTGTATATTGGATTCTTGCTCAGGAGCGATGGACGCTGCCAGACTGAGCGTGAGAGTGTTCCTGGTGCTTCCGAATGAGCCGAGCCGGCCGAACCCCCTTCTACGTTGCGCTTGGGCCTTCTTTTATACTTTCAAGGGGTCACCGACAGGTGGCAACGTAGACAAGAAGGGTAAAAATGGAAAAGGACACGATAGGTGCAGCTACCGCTACTGTGGATACAGTGCACCCTACCTAACTCTGACGGCAGGGGACAAGGGCATTAAATGCCTGTCTGAGTCGCCTAAACAGTGCAAAAAGTGACCATTAGGAGCGCCACCATTTGCCACGATGGCCTTCTCTTCATCTCTGCTTGCCACCGCGCACCCCTAGCTGCACAGCCTCCTGCCACGTGTGCTTGGGAGAGTCCTAGAGCGACACGTTAGCAGGTGTGCTGGAGCGCGGGCACAAAGTGGGGGTTTCCCGCGGCAAGCTCCTTGTCGCGGTCGTCGTCTTGTCGTGTTTGGGAGCTTGTCGCTCACCGGGCCTTGCCGGGACGCAGGGCGCGTCACAGCAAGCTTTCTTGGTATGCCTTGAGTGGCCTTCCTGGCAAGCTCCTCTTGCCGGGGTCTTGTCTCTTCCCGGCAAGCTCCTCTTGCCGGGGCCTGGGTTGGCCTTCCCGGCAAGCTCCTCTTGCCGGGGCCTTGGTTGGCCTTCCCGGCAAGCTCCTCTTGCCGGGGCCTTGGTTTGAGTACTTTGTTCTTGAATGGTCTTCAAGGGAGCCACGGAGGGTCTTGGCGGTCACCCGGCAAGCCTTGCCGCGGGATGCTGCGACTGCCCGTGCACAAGTTCGGGGTACTAGGGTACCCCTACTCTAGTACACCGACAGGAGCCCCCGGGCCTGGGCCATACACGGTGTCGAGCGCTGTTGGGCCAGGCCCAAAACAGTGCACGGGCACGCGCGGCCTAGGTCACGCCGCATTCCGCTCCCACCGCGCACGCCCAAAACGGCACGCGTCAAACGCGGCGTCGTGGGTGAGATCGTGGGAGGTTGTTTATTTGGAAGGCCGAAACGTCCGCCCCGTCCCTCTTTATAAGCAGGGGAAACAGGGGCATTTCCTCCATCTTCGTCATTCGCTGTTGCAATCTCAGAAACCTCCGCCGCCCTCCTCCGCTTCCAAAGTTGAAAGAGAGCAGCGCTCCGCTCCCATCGCCGCCGCCACTACCAGCACCGTCGATCTCCCCCACCGCCTTCGCCATGGCTCCGAAGCCCGGAAAGGGGAAGGCCGCGAAAGCTGTGAAGTCGACCGAAGCGCAGCGGCTTGAGGCGCTGCGGAAAGAGCGGGCCACCTTCCTCCCCGAGCTCTCCACAAAGGATCTGAGGGAGTGGTACTATCTCTTCTGGTCGACGGAGACACGGGCGCATCCGCGCACAAAGGTACTCTCCGCCATCACCTCGCAAGAAGCTCCAGTTGGCGGGTACCCTTTCTTTGCCGTGTTCTTCTACTGCGGGCTCTGCCCGCCATTCTCTGATTTCTTCTGTGATATCATGAACACCTACGGGCTCCACCTCCTTGATTTTACCCCCAACGCTGTCTTGACCATGGCAGTTTTCGCCCATCTATGCGAAAACTTTGTCGGAGTCCACCCCAACGTAGCTCTCTTCCGCCATTTCTTCATGCCCCATGTCGAGAGGGGGGAAACCCTTGCCGGGGGGATCGCCTGGATCTCGCGAGCCGGCAAGAAGGAGACCTATCTAGAGGGGGAGCTCCGCAGCAAGTGGGATGAGTGGAGAGCAAACTGGTGCTGGGTTGTAGAGGAGAACCCGCAGCCGTTCACCGCCCTGCGCCAAGCTCCAGCAGTGCGAGGCAATGATTGGAGCGCTCTGTCCGCGGACGCTGACAAGTTGAAGATCGCCACCACCCGGATCTTGCGCCTCAGGCTTGCCGGGTTGACTGTAGGAGCTATCGGCGCAGATTTCCTCCGCTGCCGCATTGCCCCTCTGGAGGCGAAGGGGAGACCCGCCTGGGAATTTGGAGGCCCGACGAACATCATGAGGTTGCGCCCAGGCCTCAACTTCAATTTCACCGTCATAGAATTGGACGGGATACTTAAGGAAATATTCAAGCACGACCCGCAGCATCCCAAGTGGTTCAGGTTGCCGGCAGGCGTCGTGCCTCTGTGTAATAACTCCTCACGCGACCGCATCTACGCAATGATGACGTTGTGTGATTCGCACGGGATCGCTCCAACTTGGCAAGAGCCCGCCGGCGACGTCGTGCAACAGTTCTTCGACAGCCTAGTGGAGGTGGCGGTCAATGCTGACGAGAAGAAGCTCCTCACCCGCGACACCATTGATCAAGAGATGGAGTGCATCGCCACCAGGGCGGAAGAGGCGGCGGCAGCCGCAGCCGCTGGCGAATTTGGGTTCACGGTGGAGGAAGCGGACGCGGCATCGGCGATGAGTCTTGCTGAGTGGGAGTGGCCCGAGGACGAAGAAGAGCTTGCCGCGCCCGACGCCGAGTTGAGTGAGCCCGCCGAGGGTGCGAGCGGCCCGCCATCTCCGGGGAGCTTGCCGGAAACAGGGCCCGGAACGTAGCCCCCAGTGCAGCCAAGAAGGCGCCTCCGCAGGGTCGGGGACGCAGCAGGGCGGCAAGCTGGTCAACAGCCGCAGCGCCGCGCGACGCGCTCCGCCGCGGCAAGTACGGTTGCCGCGGGTGCACCTCCCGCCGCAGTGGCAACTGGGGCGGGGTCATCTCGGGCTGGCGCCGCAGTCCCCGCCAAGAGGCCAAGGGATCCCACCCCTCCACCTCGTCGCGCCGGAAGTGGGCCGAACTTCGACCTCTCCGCGCTCAGCTCCGACGAGGAGGAAGAAGAAGAAGAGTAAGATTCCCTTGCTTGTTCTTGTCTTGCATCGGATCTGATCCACCCTGAGCTCTTCTTTTCAGGACTCTGGCCCAGAGGGCGGCGAAATGGGCCAAGGCTCAGGTGGTGGTCATCGAGGATGAGCCTACTGCAACGACAGGAGGCGCGCCCGAGACCACCCTGCTAGATCCGGCCATCACTTCACAGAGCAGCCCCCAGCGCAGCCCCCAGCGTAAGCATATGGTTTACTTTCTGCTTCTGGGTGCGCGTGGTTGCTCTTTTCCTTTGTTGACATCTGATCACTGGTCTGTTTGTGCAGGAGCAGAGCAGCTTCATCAGGAGGGCGTGGTGATCTCCTCCGACTCGTCGTCTGCTTCGACTGCGCCGCCCAGGGCGGACTCCCCGGCAAGGGAGCGTCCTCCGGTAAGGGAGGAGCCTCCGGCAAGGGAGGAGTCTCCGGCAAGGGACAGCGCTAACGATCCGCCGGTGGTGGAGGTCACGACGGCAGATCCTAGCATAGGTAGCCCTTCTTGCCCGAAACTTTCCTTGTAGTCTTCTGCTGATTTCCCTTCTCGAACACTTGTTTGATTTCTCCTTCTTCTCTGGTCGTCAGACCCACCCTCCACGGATCCGATGGAGACCGAGGCGGGCGGCGAGGAGGACGCGCGCGGCAATACTGATGATGCCGCGGCCACCGAAGAAGGAGCCGGCGCTGACGTGCCCGCCGGCGAAGAGGCTGCCAAGGCTGCCGCCGAGGAAGCTGGCGGGGGATCTGGCGATCGCACTGACGGCCCTGAGGCCGCAGGAGCGCCAGGTGCTGTACCGACCGCCGATCCCTCCGCCGTTGCCGCTGCGTCAGGCTCCGAGGAGCCCCAGCCCGGCGTCTATCTGAAAGCTGGCGAGGGCATCTTCATCAAGCTTCCTTGGGCGTCGAGCTCCAGGGCGCCGATGGAAGGAGAAGCTCTGGATGGGGAGGTGCTTGCCTCCGCCGGGTTGTCGATCGTCGACGCGCCGGGAAGCAGCAGTGAAGAGCCCGAGGAGGAGCGGCTGCTGCGGAGGCTGCTGGCGCTCTACCGCGCCCGTCAAGTCAAGTTGGAGTCCCGGGAAGCGCTTGCCGCGAGGGCGAGCGTGGATATAGAGAAGCGTGCGTGGATATGACTCATGAGTTTAATTTCTCTAAATTTATTAAACAACACCGTGAAGAAGAATTGCCTAGTAAGGATGAAATTATTGGTCTTGCTTCTATTGCCGTACCTCCTAGTGATCCTTTAGAACAATATTTGCTAGACCATGAGAATGATATGTTTATGAATGAAAGAAGGGAAATGGATGAAGTATTCTTTAAACAGGAACCTATTCTGAAACACAATTTGCCTGTTGAAATCCTAGGGGGTCCCCCTCCACCTAAGGGTGATCCCGTGTTTGAGCTTAAACCGTTACCCGATAATCTTAAATATGCTTATCTTGATGAAAAGAAGATATATCATGTTATTATTAGTGCTAACCTTTCAAAGCATGAAGAATAAAGATTATTGAAAACTCTGAAGAAGCACCGTGCTGCTATTGGATATACTCTTGATGATCTTAAGGGCATTAGTCCCACTCTATGTCAACATAAAATAAATTTGGAAGCAGATGCCAAACCAGTTCATGATCCTCAACGACGTTTGAATCCTAAAATGAAAGAAGTGGTAAGAAAAGAAATTCTAAAGCTTCTGGAGGCAGGTATAATTTATCCCGTTGCTGATAGTCAGTGGGTAAGTCATGTTCATTCTGTCCCTAAGAAGGGAGGTATTACTGTTGTTCCTAATGATAAAGATGAATTGATTCCACAAAGAATTATTACAGGTTATAGGATGGTAATTGATTTCTGCAAATTAAATAAGGCTACTAAGAAAGATCATTACCCCTTACCTTTTATCGATCAAATGCTAGAAAGATTACGCAAACATACACATTACTGCTTTCTAGATGGTTATTCTGGTTTCTCTCAAATACCTGTGTTGGCTAAAGATCAATCAAAGACTACTTTTACATGCCCTTTCGGTACTTTTGCTTATAGATGTATGCCTTTTGGTTTATGGAATGCACCTGCTACCTTTCAAAGATGCATGATGGCTATATTCTCTGACTTCTGTGAAAAGATTTGTGAGATTTTCATGGACGACTTTTCCGTCTATGGATCTTCTTTTGATGATTGCTTGAGCAATCTTGATCGAGTTTTGCAGAGATGTGAAGAAACTAATCTTGTCTTGAATTAGGAAAAGTGCCACTTTATGGTTAATGAGGGTATTGTCTTGGGGCATAAAGTTTCTGAAAGAGGTATTGAAGTTGATAAAGCCAAGGTTGATGCTATTGAAAAGATGCCATGTCCCAAGGACATCAAAGGTATTAGAAGTTTCCTTGGTCATGCCAGATTTTATAGGAGGTTCATTAAGGACTTCTCAAAAATTTCTCGGCCTATGACTAATTTATTACAAAAAGATATACCATTTGTCTTTGATGATGATTGTGTAGAAGCATTTGCAATACTTAAGAAAGCATTAGTCTCTACACCTATTGTTCAGCTACCTGATTGGAATTTACCCTTTGAAATTATGTGTGATGCTAGCGATTATGCTATAGGCGCTGTTCTAGGGCAACGAGTTGATAAGAAATTAAATGTTATCCATTATGCTAGTAAGACTCTAGACAATTCTCAAAGAAATTATGCTACTACTGAAAAAGAACTTTTAGCAGTTGTATTTGCTTGTGATAAGTTCAGACCTTATATTGTTGATTCTAAAGTAACTATCCACACTGATCATGCTGCTATTAAATATCTTATGGAGAAGAAAGATGCTAAACCTAGACTTATTAGATGGGTTCTCTTGCTACAAGAATTTGATTTGCATATTGTTGATAGAAAAGGAGCTGAGAACCCCGTTGTAGACAACTTATCTAGGTTAGAGAATGTTCTTGATGACCCACTACCTATTGATGATAGCTTTCCTGATGAACAATTAAATGTCACAAGTACTTCTCGTAGTACCCCTTGGTATGCTGATTATGCTAATTACATAGTTGCTAAATTTATACCACCTAGCTTCACATACCAACAAAAGAAAAAGTTCTTCTATGATTTGAGACATTACTTTTGGGATGACCCACATCTTCATAAAGAAGGAGTAGATGGTGTTATTAGACGTTGTGCACCTGAGCATGAAAGGAACAGATCCTACGCAAGTGCCACTCTGAAACTTATGGAGGACACCACGCGGGAGATAGAACTGCACATAAGGTATTGCAATCCGGGGTTTTTTTTGCGAATAAATCCGGTTTTTATTAGCCTACTCTCTTCAAGGATACCGTAAGTTTGTCATATCTTGTGATGAATTTCAAAGAATTGGTAATATTAGTAGACGTCAAGAAATGCCTATGAATTATTCACTTGTTATTGAACCATTTGATGTTTGGGGCTTTGATTATATGGGACCTTTTCCTGCCTCTAATGGATATACACATATTTTAGTTGTTGTTGATTACGTTACTAAGTGGGTAGAAGCTATTCCAACTAGTAGTGCTGATCATAACACTTCTATTAAAAATGCTTAAAGAAGTTATTTTTCCGAGGTTTGGAGTCCCTAGATATTTAATGACTGATGGTGGTTCACATTTTATTCATGGTGCTTTCCGTAAAATGCTTGCTAAATATGACGTCAATCATAGAATTGCATCTCCGTATCACCCACAGTCTAGTGGTCAAGTAGAATTGAGTAATAGAGAACTCAAATTAATTTTGCAAAAGACTGTCAATAGGTCAAGAAAGAATTGGTCCAAGAAACTTGATGATGCATTATGGGCCTATAGAACTGCATATAAAAATCCTATGGGTATGTCTCCGTATAAAATGGTATATGGAAAAGCATGTCACTTACCTCTCGAACTAGAACATAAGGCATATTGGGCTATTAAAGAGCTCAACTATGATTTCAAACTTGCCGGTGTAAAGAGGTTATTTGATAATAGCTCACTTGATGAATGGAGAACCCAAGCTTATGAAAATGCCAAGTTGTTTAAAGAAAAGGTTAAAAGATGGCATGACAAAAGGATACAAAAGCGTGAGTTTAATGTAGGTGATTATGTATTGTTATACAATGAGAAGGTCTATCGTTTCGGTGCCATAAAAATCAACAACTTCGAAGGCACAAATCCGAAGGTGGTAAACGGTCAAAGAATTAAACATTATATCTCAGGTAATCCCATAAATGTTGAAACCAATATTATTGAAACTGTAACCGCGGAGGAATACATAAGGGACACTTTCCAGAATGTTTCAGACTCCGAAAAGGAATAGGTATGTGGTACGGTACGTAAACCGACTCCAAAACAATTTTTAAGGCAATATTTCTCCATTTTGGAATATTTAGAAAAATAGAAAATTAAGTAGCAGTCCGGGAAGGACACGAGGGCCCCACGAGGGTGGAGGGTGCGCCCTACCCCCTGGGCGCGCACCCCTACCTCGTGAGCACCTCGTGTGCCTTCCGGACTCTGTTTTCTTGCACCATACGTATTTTGGTCGGTAAAAATTCATTATATATTCTCCCAAAGGTTTTGACTCCCGTATCACGCAAATATTCTCTGTTCTTGTTTCGAGCTGTTTTTCTAACAGATCTAGATTATCATGACGTCCCCAAGTGCTTCCAAGGACAAGTTCTTCGAGAAGGTCATCAACCCTTACCTCGCGGAGGTGCTGCGACACCCTCAAACCATTGAGATGCATGATGGGTTGCTGCACATCCGCGATGCTGAGGGACCAAAGGGAACCGGAAGCGTGGAGACGAGGCTCGAAGAAATGGAGTAACAAGTTTTCAAGTGTCAAGGGATGGTGGAGCATGGAATCAACGCTAGCCACACGATGCTCGTGGAGTTCACTAACAACTACAAGCCGGATGCCAAGAACACCGAGGAGGCCATCTTCAAGCTACATGAGAAGATCGAGCACCTCCAAGCCCAAATCTATGACCTACAAAACAAAAAATGTGAGTATGAATATAGATTCAAAAGAATGAGTTTGACTGCAGATTTGAGGATTCCGGAGACTCGATCATCCTTCTATGATGGTGAACCTATGCCTTGGAAGATGGATGACAAGCCCGCATCATCAACAACACCTCCACCTTCTTCACCAACCAAGGAGATATAATCACATGGGTATGGGCACTCCCCTTGGCAACTGCCAATCTTGGGGGGGTGCCCTGGTATCGTATCACAATCACAACTCCAATCTTTACCGTTTTCATTAGTTCGATCCCATTAGTAGTATTTTGATCTAGTAGAATAAAGTATATGGCATGATCTAGTTTTGAGTTTTGCTTTATGATCTCTCTATGTAATCGAGTCCGTGAGCTATATAATAAAGAGTAGTGTTGAGTCAAGGGCTTGATTTTCTTGCTATGATCTTGGGTGAATAAAAGAAAAGAGAAAAAGAATAAGAAGAAACAAAAGTTCATATTGATCTTATTGATAGTAATGACTTCACATAGAAAGAGTGTGATGATTAAAAGTTGTTGGGAGTTTGCAGACATAGCTTTGGTCATCATTGCAATTAATAGGAAGTAATAAGGAAAGAGAGGTTTCACATATAAATATACTATTATTGACATCTTTCATGATTGGGAGCACTCATCAAAATATGACATGCTAAAGAGTTCATGTTGGACAAGGAAGACAACATAATAGGTTATGTTTTCTTATATCTGAGATAAAGTATGTTGTCATGGATCATCCAACATGTTGAGCTTGCCTTTCCCCCTCATGCTAGCCAAATTCTCAGCACCAAGTAGAGATACTACTTGTGCTTCCAAATACCCTTAAACCAGTTTTGCCATGAGAGTCCACCATATCTACCTATGGATTGAATAAGATCCTTCAAGTAAGTTGTCATCGGTGCAAAGCAATAATAATTGCTCTACATATGTATGATTAGTGTGGGAGAAATAAGCTTTATACGATCTTGTGATGTGGAAGTAATAAAAGCAATGGACTGCATAATAAAGGTTCATATCACAAGGGGCAATATAAAGTGACGTCTTTCGCATTAAGATTTTGTGCATCCAACCATAAAAGCGCATGGCAACCTCTGCTTCCCTCGGTGAAGGGCCTATCTTTTATTATTATCTTCTACCTTATGCAATTGTCATGGTGATCTTCACCTCTCCCTTTTTCATTTTATCCTTTGGCAAGCCCAGTGTGTTGGAAAGATCCTGATAGATATATCTAATTGGATGTAGGGGGCATGAGTTATTATTGTTGACATTACCCTCGAGGTAAAAGGTTGTGGGGCGAAACTATAAGCCCCTATATTTCTCTGTGTCCGATTAAAACTCCGTAACCACAAGTATTGCGCGAGTGTTAGCAATTATGAAGGACTAGATGATAGTTGAGTATGTGGACTTGCTTTTTAGCTCTAACATAGACTCTTTCTGATGTTATGATAAATTGCAATTGCTTCAATGACTGAGGTTATAGTTTGTTGGTTCTCAATAAGGTTTTTGATTCATACTTTTGCATTATGAATAGATCATCACTTGAACATAAGTAATCATATGACAATATCTATATATGTTGCTGTTATGAGAATAATCATGATGCCCTCATGTCCGTATTTTATTTTTATCGACGCCTCTACCTCTAAACATGGGGACATATTTATTGTTATCGGCATTCGCTTGAGGACAAGCGAGGTCTAAGCTTGGGGGAGTTGATACGTCCATTTTGCATCATGCTTTTATATCGATATTTATTGCATTATGGGCTGTTATTTCACATTATGTCACAATACTTATGGCTATTCTCTCTTATTTTACAAGGTTTGCATAAGGAAGGAGAATGCCGGCAGCTGGAATTCTAGGCTGGAAAAGGAGCAAATATTAGAGACCTATTCTGCACAACTCCAAAAGTCCTGAAACTCCACGGAATACCTTATAATAAATAATGAAAAATCCTCGCCAAAGATGAAGACCAGGGGGCCCACACCCTTTCCACGAGGGTGGGGGGCGCGCCCCCCCTAGGGTGCGCCCCTACCTCGTGGGCCCCCTAGTGGCTCTCCGATGACCATCTGCTCCTATATGAAGTCTTTCGTCAAGAAAAAATAGGAGGCAACCTTTCGGAACAAAACTCCGCCGCCACGAGGCGGAACCTTGGCGGATCCAATCTAGAGCTCCGGCAGAGCTGTTCTGCCGGGGAAACTTCCCTCCCGGAGGGGGAAATGATCACCATCATCATCACCAACGCTCCTCTCATCGAGAGAGGGCAATCTCCATCAACATCTTCATCCGCACCATCTCATCTCAAAACCCTAGTTCATCTCTTGTATCCAATTCTTGTCTCCAAGTCCGGGATTGGTGCTAGTAGGTTGCTAGTAGTGTTAATTACTCCTTGTAGTTGATGCTAGTTGGTTTAATTGGTGCACAATCATATGTTCAGATCCTTTATGCATATTATTACCCCTCTAATTATGAACATGAATATGCTTTGTGAGTAGTTACGTTTATTCCCGAGGACAAGGGAGAAGTCTTGCAATTAGTACTCATGTGAATTTGGTATTCGTTTGATATTTTGATAAGATGTATGTTGTCTAGCCTCTAGTGGTGTTATGTGAACGTCGACTACATAACACTTCACCATTATTTGGGCCTAGAGGAAGGCATTGGGAAGTAATAAGTAGATGATGGGTTGCTAGAGTGACATAAGCTTAAACCCTAGTTTATGCGTTGCTTCGTAAGGGGCTGATTTGGATCCATATGTTTCATGCTATGGTTAGGTTTACCTTAATACTTTTGTTGTAGTTGCGGATGCTTAATCATAAGTGGGATGCTTGTTCAAGTAAGAACAGCACCCAAGCACCGGTCCACCCACATGTCAAATTATCAAAGTACCGAACGTGAATCATATGAACGTGATGAAAACTAGCTTGACGATATTCCCATGTGTCCTCGAGAGCGCTTTTCCTTATATAAGAGTTTGTCCAGGCTTGTCCTTTGCTACAAAAAAGGATTGGGCCACCTTGCTGCACTTTATTTACTTTTTTTACTTGTTGCTCGTTACAAATTATCTTATCACAAAACTATATGTTACCACTTGTTTTAGTACTTGCAGAGAATACCTTGCTGAAAACCGCTTATCATTTCCTTCTGCTCCTTGTTGGGTTCGACACTCTTACTTATCGAAAGGACTAAGATAGATCCCCTATACTTGTGGGTCATCACACTCCAGGGCTATTTTTCGGCTTCCATGTACTGTGATGGTGCCTTTATAACCCGGCATCTTGAGCTGCAGATATACATAACACGGTCGGGCCATGAACTTGGCATAAGCCGGCCGTCCAAACAGGGCATGATATGGGCTTTTGATCTTAACCACTTCAAAAGTTAACTTCTCAGCCCTAGAATCGTATTCATCCCCAAAGGCTACTTCTAGCTCAATCTTTCCAACTGGGTATGCCGATTTACCAGGTACAACACC
This sequence comes from Triticum dicoccoides, assembly GCF_002162155.2. Lineage (NCBI taxonomy): Eukaryota > Viridiplantae > Streptophyta > Magnoliopsida > Poales > Poaceae > Triticum > Triticum dicoccoides. Next base: position 538,244,814 of record NC_041386.1, on the reverse strand, counting down.
ATGAAAAACAGTGTTGGACTTTTTAAGACTCTTGTCAGTCAGTCCCATGCGACGAAATGTCTCATAATAGAGGATGTTTATGCTACTGCCTCCGTCCATGAGCACCTTAGTAAACTTATATCCACCAACCTGAGGCGCCACCACCAAAGTCAAGTGACCCGGATTATCAACCCGGGGAGGGTGATCTTCCCTACTCCACACAATGGGCTGCTCTGACCATCTCAAATAACATGGAATCGCCGGCTCAACAGCATTTACAGCCCTCTTATGAAGTTTCTGGTCCCTCTTGCACAAACTGGTGGTAAATACATGGTATTGCCCACTGTTCAGCTGTTTTGGGTCACTCTGATACCCGGATTGCGGCTGCTATTGTTGCTGATTACCTTGACCGGACTGCTGATTATAACCACCTTGGTTACCCGGATGACCCTGACCATGAAAACCTCCTCCACCTGAGCCGGCGCCCGGGCCATGAAAGCCGCCTCCGCCTGAACCGCTACCAGGTCCGTGGCTACCATCAAACATGTTGGAATTTTTAAATGCCTTCATGATCGTACAGTCCTTCCACAGATGGGTAGCTGGCTTCTCCTGGGTGGCGTGTCTTGGACAAGGTTCATTCAATAGTTGCTCGAGGGTGGGACCTGACCCGCCTGACCGAGGCGGCGGCCTACCCTTGCACCGTTGGTTGTTGCCCTACGTACTGGTGTTAGCCACAAACTCATCAGCCTTACGTTTATTACCTCCTTGATTCACCGGGTTATGCTGGTGACCCTTGCCGTTGCCATTCTTCTTTCCCTTCCCCGTCTTTTCTTCATCAGACGCGGGATCCTTAGTACTGTCAAAATCAGCATATTTGACCAGGGCCACCATCAACTGGCCCATGTCATTATAATCACGCTTGAGCTGCCCCAGCTTCTGTTTCAGAGGTTCAAAACAACATTTTTTCTCCAACATTAAGACCGTTGAGATGGCATCCATCTTATCAGACGAATGTATTATCTCCTTGACCCGGCGCACCCAATGGGTCGTGGACTCCCCTTCCTCCTGCTTACAATTAGTCAGGTCCGCGATGGACATAGGTTGTTTACATGTGTCCTTGAAGTTCTGAATGAACCGGGCTTTTAACTCCGCCCATGAGCCGATGGAGTTGGGTGGCAACCCTTTCAACCAAGTGCGGGCTATCCCATCCAACATCATAGTGAAATACTTAGCCATTGTTGTATCGCTCACCTCCAACAGCTCCAAAGCCATCTCATAACTTTCAATCCATGCCCCAAGCTGCAAGTCGACCGTGTAATTAGGCACCTTTCGAGGACCTTTAAAGTCTTTTGGCAAGCGCTCGTTATGTAGAGCCGGCACCAGGCAAGGGACACCTCCTATTCTGGTGGCCACTCCTGCCTCAACAGAGGTTGCCAGATAAACCAGAAAAGACTGATGAGTCGTCTGCTCAGCTGCCAATTGAACCACCCGCTCAGCTTCCTGACGGATCCTCTCTTGATCTGCTAAGTTCAAAACTCCGTCCTGTGCCGGGTCATGCCTGCGCGGTTGGTTACGGCATTGGGCATTGCTTGACATAGCCGCTGAATCCATATGCCTGGTATAGCTCGGGCTCCGTCTTGGGAGAGGGGTTGAATGGATCATGTCTCGACTATAAGAATATGCATCCTGCTGCACCAGGGCTGTCTGAAGAAGTTCTCTGACCTTTCGTGTTTCGATTGCCGTTGGAGAGTAGCCTTCCATTGGGAGACCACCAGACGGGCCGACGCAGCAATTAAATTCTCCAACGGGTTAGAGAAGTGACCTGGTTGTACAAGTGTGTAACGAGGCGGAGCTGTATTCACACGGGGTGATTCCATGGCCCTTGGCTGAACCGGCGCCCCCGCCCCAGGTGTTGTGATCTAGTTTGCCTCTCGTGGGTTGCTGGGCTCGGCCCCGGGTGTGTGAAAAAGGTTCCTGGGATCATAAGCCAGAGGCAGACGTGACTGAGTTTTCTGGTGTCTTCTCCTCATGACCTCGTTTGACGTGTTCAGATTCACCGAGAGCCGGAAAGTCTCCGCTTGAAGCTGCTGGGTAGGAGCATCTAAAGTCGCCCGCTCTGCGGCCATCCTGACTTCTTCTGCTGCTAAATTTTCCTTGGCCCGTGCCATCTCTTCGCGTAGTCGTGCCACCTCCATGTCATGCTGAGCCTTATCCGTCGGCTCCACTACAACAGTCAACAAAGTCGTCAACTTATCCATGAGGTCCATTAGCATCTGAGCCGGGGGGCGTGCGGGGTCTCCTGACCTGGCCGCTGCCGACCCGGTGGTTATTGTTGCTGCAGCCGTGGAGTTCTGCTTGGGTTGAGTGCCAGCCATGAAGACTCCGGTTCGATTCGGCGCCTCAGAGGGGTCCGGAATACTGCTGCCATCGGAACAACCCCCAAGCATGCCATCCTGCAGCTGATACAAAGAATTTGTCTCGCCTGTTGATGACGTAGCGTCAGAACAGATGGCCGTCTCACCGCCATCCACTGATCCTTCAGAGAATTCACCTCCATGGATGCAACCCACGAAGGCATGCCTCACGGAAGGTTGAGCCCGGGCGGATCTCGCGCACGGAGCCGTCTCGATGAGGTTGGCGCAGACGCTCGGCTCAGGGCCTGACTCTCCAAGTCGGCCGATGAAGACATGGATTCCGCCGAAGGGGACCCGGTACCCGTACTCAATTGAGCCGGCCTCGGGGCCCCGGCCTTCGTCGTCGATGTAGAGCTTGCCGCGACGACTCTTGGTTATCCGGCCCACAGCGTATCCCTTGAGCCCTTCGAAGTTGCCCTTCAAGAACTTAAATCCACCGTGCACTGGCCCCACGGTGGGTGCCAACTGTCGTGGAATTATCACGGCAGATGTCCTAGCAAAATGACTTAGTCATAGGGCCATCGCAACTAGGAAGCTTAAAGGGGTTAATTGGGACAAAGGACACGAGAGGTTTATACTAGTTCAGCCCCTTACGATGAAGGTAAAAGCCTACGTCTAGTTGTGTTGGAATTGCTGGGATTTCGATGACCAGGGAGCGAAACCGCTTTGCCTGGCTTTGAGTTGTTGTTTCTTGCCCTAAGCCGCCGCCGGGTCGTCCCCTTATATACACGGATAGACACCTGGCGGCCTATAGAGTCCCGGCTGGCTCATAAAACGTGTCCGGCTCAGTGACTTCTTTATATGCCTTTCTTTACAAGTCTTTCTTTACATACGACGGTTTACAATATTGGGCCTTAAGCCGCCTCTGGGCTTAAACCTTCTACAAGTCTTTAATAAACTATCGCCTTGAATATTGCTGGGCTTCTTTTGTAACTCGCCATTGGGGTTGACCCGGCCCCTCCTGGGCGGCTCATACCTGGTAGCTATATCCCCAACAAGACTAGAATTAAGTTTTTCTATGAAAGAAATGATATGGCTATGGATATAAGTAATTAATTGGAGTTATTTTTCTTGCACAAGAAAAATGATAAAATTTGTTAGAAAAGAATCTGCTTAATGTGAGGTTTAATCTTGACCAGAGAAGTGGCAAGAGTTGTTGATGGTTATGCTTAGTGTGAATATAGTTGACTCAGTCTTTTCCGTTAATATGTGATGCTTATGTTATTGTTGCACTTCATGGCATGCTATGACACCGGTTATTTGCAATTTAAGTTGAACCTGATAATAATACAACTTGAATATATTGTTGACCGGGTCATGGTGCCACTGATTCGAGTTTTTCCCAGTGCATCCACATTTGCCTTTATGGGAAGGGCTTTATTTGGTCCGTTGTCATGCCTCTGGTCGGTGCCTCCAACTAGGGAAGGTTATGGGCGTGCGCTACCCTGGCCCAGTAAGCAGACATAACCTTGTGGGCCCGTTGTTGAGATTTTGGTACCGGTCCCCGTAAGGGACGTTTTGGCCACGACGGTGGTCGTTGTGTCTTTGGTAGACACAGGGCCACCCAGGACTAGCCCAGATGGGAGTGGGTCAGAGTGGCCGAGAGAGTGTCATGGCAATGGAGGGGTTTCGTCGGAATGTTGTTGGTCCACCCGAATGGGAGTACGAGGCCATGGGTTCCGTGGTGTGGGTACAGTGCGCTACCTCTGCAGAGTGTATTAATCTATCGATAGCCGAGTCCACGGTTACGGACACGCTCGAAAGTAGGTCACACCATGGGTCAACATTTAATAAAACTTGCACACTAAGTTATGAACTCTGCACTGTTGATGATGGCGAGAAGGCCATCGGGTTGGATAAGACCAAATGTTGGTCGTGGTTGTGATCACCGGAAGGATCATTGTTTTAGACCAAATATGGGTCGTGGTTGTGATCGCCGGAGAGATCATGAGATGTTCATAGTTAAGATTTTGAGGTTGGCACGGTGGTGATCCAAGAAGTGATCATTGTTGGTAAGAGGGATTTTTCTCACAAGAGTATGATCACAACATGTTGGTTATATTGTTGCATTGTCAATAATTGGTTAATTATCATGATATTTCTTGTCATTATGTTTATGTCTGTTGTGAGCTTGCAAGTACATTCCATGTACTGACCTGGCGTGTCATGCCAGATTTCCAGAAAGCCTTGTTGGAAAGGAGTGCTGTCCGAGTCTAGATCGTGTCCACATCGGTGTCCCTGTGCTATGGAGTTCTGCTACGATGTTGTTCCGTTGCCGCGTAGTTTTTATGATCGAGGCCTTTATGTTCACTAAATAATGTACATATTGTTCAGCCGCACCGTGTGTGCCGCTTGGCCTCGCTATCTGTTGTAATGTAAACTTTGATCCTCTAGCATCAATAAAGCGGTTGTTTTCTGTACCAAGATGTTGTGTGTTGCCAGAAGACATGGTCTATGGGCTGGCAATGCATGGTTAACCGGTTGCTCTGAGCCAGGGTGCCACATACCTTCGGTGGAAACCCTAGATTGATAGATCAGAAGACGGTGGCGCGTTTGTGTCGTTTCCCCCCTGGAGGCGTCTTCCTTGGAGGTGTACGCGGGCTCGAGGGACCAGTGAGCGACGTCTTTGTTGGAGCGGTGCTTCATCATACACATGGATGGTGAAAGATCTCGATGGCATGGCGCCCTGGAGATTAGGAGTCTGATGTGTGATGATGGACTCGCGCAGGAGGGTGACGTTGTCTGGCGTCGACGACAGCTAGACCGGGCAAGGTCGATGCAGCTGTACAACTCTAAAGATGGATTTGTGGTAGGTGGCGGCGGCGGACTCTGAGTGTGCACTAGATCGGTGGGTGCCCCATACCCGGCAGGCGTCCTGGTTGGGGCCTCAGGTCTTAGATGTTAGGCTTGGCTGCGAGGTCTGTTTGGTATTAAGACTAGACTATCAGCATCCCTTCATCAACTGGATAGGAGTAGCGACAGATGTTGCCTAGACGGTGGCTTTAGTCTTACTGTTGTATTACTTTGTAAGGTCTTGTGTGAATAATTAATAAAGTGGCTGCATGCATCGTCCAGATGCAGAGGCTGGGGGTCTTCCTCCTTTTCTTATATGTATCTGTAGTTGGTGCAGAGGCCAGGAAGTGAAAATATGTCCCATTTTTAATGTCCTCGCGTCGTCTCCCCTCCCCTCGCATCGCCTCCCCTCAGGCGGTGTCAGGGGCTCCAGATCCCTACCTGCCAGTCCCTCCCCACCGCTCCATACCCAGCTGCCACTGCGGTCAGCAAGGGCCGCGGTGGCGGCAGGCCCTGTGCGGCAAATCCAGGGCGGGTGGTCACCGTGGCGGACCTTGTGAGGCGGAGGTAGCGTATCATGCAGGAGGCCGAGGGCGGTGTCTCATGCGGGGAGGCTGGGGGCGGCAGTCAGGGCAGCGCCCCTGCTATATGGCGGCGATGGGGGTCTTCATGGCCGATGATGTGGTGGCTGCGTGGCCATGGGTGGCTTCGATGGCTGTGGATCTGGCATCCTGTGTAGATCCGCCTCGGTACGGCCTTGGTCGGCCGGTGGCCCGAGGAGAACTGGTGAGGGGCAGCTGGAGGCTTCCTGCCGGCGTGCCACCGGCAGCCCTCGTCTCCATGGCAAGGCTTCGTTCGGTTCCAGCCAGCTGGAAGGTTGGGAGGGGGCGACTTCCGGTGAAAATCGCGCCGACTTCGATCATGGCGGACGATGGCAACGTCTATGACGTTGTTCCCTTCTCGAGGCATCGTTGTTGCAGGTCATGGCACCCCACTCGTGATGCTCTGTGGGAAACCCTAGATCTGAATCTACCGGATCAGACGATGATGGTACCTTTGATGACATTGTCCCTCCTCAGGGAATTGTTTTGGAGCAAGTGCAGGTTGGATGGGACAAGTGGAACAAAGGTGTCTCATCCACCGCAAGGCCTACGGCAGATCCCGGTGGGATAGCACTGTGGAGGTTCGGCTATGGGCGCGTGTGGACAGATACGTGCAGCATGGTGGAGTTGTCTGGCGTCATGGTGGCGTCGACGGCAGGCCAGGAAAGGTCGATGGGTCAGTTGCTGCTTTGGAGATGGACTGATGGAAGATGGCGGCGGCAGCCTCTGAGAGTGCGGCAGTCCGGTATGGAACCTAGTCTCGGTGTGTGGCTGGGCTGGGGCATCCGGCTTTAGATGTTAGGGTTTGGTGTGATGTCCATTTGATATTAGGCTCGGATATTCGGCACACCTTCATCAATGGGATAGGAGTAGCAATAGGTGTTGCCTAGATGGTGACTTCAGGCTGACTGATGTATTACTTTGTATGGTCTCTATGAATAATTAATAAAATGGCCGCATGCATCGTCCAGATGCAAAGGTCAGGGGTCTATCCTTCTTTAAAAAAACATATGCGGTCCAAAAAATTAGAACTTTTTCTTATGAAACAACACCTCTCTCCAACCTCTAGACAGCTCAAAAACAAATGGAACCATTCACTGGGAGGGCAAGGGGTGGGAAAATTTCAGTTCATAGCAATTCTTTTGCTAAGAGGATTCCAAGCATTGAGCCATAGCTTCTACCATATACCTCATCCAACACCTTCTTGATCATCTCCACTCCTCTCTTAGTTCTTTCTCTGCCTTGGGTTTTCTGCAAAAAAACTTGAGCTCTTAAGATAATAGCACAAGTTGTAAACTGCGCACAAGGATCATCAGGAAATTTCGTACCAAAACAAGCATTATTTCTGGTTTCCCACATAGTCCAGCAAATGATGACGCTTGACAGATGACTTCATTTCTTTGATTACTGGGGAATGATTTGATCTAGTCACCTAGCAAATCACTGAGCCTCTCTGAAGCTCTGGGCAGAGCAAACCACCACTTGCCAAGATCAGTCTAGCTAAACTACACTCAATGAATAATTGATCAACTCGGGGCGATGAGAACGAGATTCTTTCGGCGCCCTTCTCAGAGAAGGAGGTGTTTGAGGCGATAGCACATATGAAAAATATAATAAGGCACCAAGCCCGAATGGTTTTTCAGCTGAATTTTACAAGAGGTGTTGGGATATCATTAAAAGAGACTTTTTGCCCATGTTTCATGATCTGTTTAATGGCAAGTTACAATTGTTCCACCTCAACTTCGGACCCATTACGTTGTTGCCAAAGAATGAGGAGCGCGTTAACATTGAGTAGTTCAGACCGATATGTCTGCTTACCGAAAAAGTATTTCGCCCCGCTTTATATATATAAAGCACCGATCCACAAGCATCACGATACAAACTCACACCACCACCACACACGACACACACACCCAAGGCAAGATACAAGGGTGATGAGCACCGCCACACCACCCCAACGACTACCAAGCCACTACACATGCGCGAGGATGATCTGGTTGGATCCAACGGAGACCTCCAATCCTCCGAGAAGAGGTGAGATGGAAAACAATGGAATAAGGACTCCAAGATGGTGCCTCCTAGAAGGGAATGACCACTGATAGCCTCTACCATCCGATTCCAAAGATCGAGTTTTCACTCGGAGCAACTCAATGGAGTAAGGTCACCGTGACGGAGCCTTCATGAAGGATATGGTGTCCACGGACGCCACCGCCCTCGGGCCAATTCATTATTGGGCAAGTGATGTACCCCGACACGCCCACCCCTTCGATGCATCCTAGCTCCGCCAACCACCAGCGACCACCCACCCCCGTAGCCATGGCCGCTCGCCTGCACCCGAGGTGCAAGTTCCGCTCACAAACGTTATGCCTCCCGCCGCCAGGGCCGCTGCCCGGCATCCAGACACCCCCAAGACCAACCAAAGTGACCTGCTTTCGGCCAAAGGGCACACCCGGCCGAAGAGACCGCATCATATGTCCCACCTCGAACAATGCTGGAGCTGTGTCAGCCCACACATGGCCAGGGAACGGGGGAGGACGGGGAGCGGACACATCCGGGCCAACACACCCTTGTGCCAACAACGGGTGGCCCGAGCTCGTCGGCGCCTCCCATCCCACCAGCCTGCCTCCCCACCGGACACCTCCTATGTCGCCCCACCTCAGTGGCAAACGCAGCTCCACGCAAGGCCACGAACGTACGCCCGCCCACCGGCAGGAAGAGACCCAAAGGACCACCGCCAATCGTGAAGGAAGCCCACCGAGGAGCCCAACTGCCCTATATGCCGCAGTAGCCTTCAGATTCCGGCCGGACCGCCCACCGGCCAGCCGTTGTTGCGGCTCACCACCACCCTACGTAGTCATGGTAGTTGTGGAGACCAGCAGCCTACGCCGTCCCCGGCCCGCGCTGCCCGGCCCCAGATCTGGTCTCGACCTCGCCAATCCCAGTGACCAAGGCAGGCCCTCCACCAACACGCCACCCAAATCTGGCCTCGACCTCGACCAGCCCCTCCATGTCATCGTGCTGCTGCGCCGGACACCTAGTGCAGCACCCAAGCCCGGGTGAGCCATCCTGCACCTCGCCACCCGCGCGAGGGGAAGAAGAGCACCCCGCTGGCGCCGGCCAGGCTTCGCGCTAGTCGTGCCCCCTGGCGACGGCGAGGGAGGGGAGGAGGGATGCCCTGCCGGCAGCTAGGGTTGGCCTCCCATGCACCCACGGGGGCGTCACGGGAGGAGGGGAGGGGGTCCATGATCGTAATTTCAGCAAAGCTACTTGTATGAAAATGGTGTATGATATGTCTGCTTAATATGAGCTTTAAGATCTTATAGAACTTGGTACTAATTTCTCACACAAATGCACATACTGTGGTGCAGCCGACTCAGACGGCATTCATGCCAAGAAGACATATCCTGAAGGGTGTGGTCATTCTTCACGAAACCTTACATGAAATCCACTCGAAGAAACTGGATGAAGTTGTCTTCAAAGTGGACTTCAAGAAAGCTCATGATAATGTTAAATGTCCATTTTGCAACATGCTTTTGCGTATGAAGGATTTTGATGTGTCCTGGAGGAAGTACGTCGAATCCTTTATACAAAAGGGCAGCATTGGGATCAAGGTAAATGATGACCTATGCCATTATTTCCAGACATAAAAGGGATTGAGACAGGGGGGGTCCAATGTCTCACATCATGTTTAATATCGTGGCTGATATGTTGGCGGTTTTCATTGGTCGAGCCAAAGAGGACGGTCAAGTGGGTGCCTCATGTTGGGAATCGTTGCATGGAAAACAAAAAAAATCTACGCACACGCAATGATCTATCCATGGAGATGCATAGCAACGAGGGGAAGAGTATGTCTACGTACCCTCATAGACCGTAAGCAGATGCGTTTCTCAATGCGGTTGATGTAGTTGAACTTCTTCTCACTTCAACCAATCAAGTACCGAATGCACGACACCTCCATGTTCTGCACATGTTCAGCTCGGTGATGTCCCTCGCCTTCTTGATCTAGAAATACTTCGAGGTAGTAGATGAGTTCCGCCAGCATGACGGCGAGGTGATGGTGATGGTGAAGTGATCCTCGCAGGACTTCGCCTAAGCACTCCGAAGATATGACTAGGGGTGTAAACGGTGGAGGGAGGCGCCGCACACGGCTAAACAATTGTCTGGGGTGTGCTAGGCGCCCCCCCTCCTCATATATATAGGTGGGAGGGAGAGGGGAGAGGCCAAGGGGCACCCAAGTAGGTCCGAATCCTACTTGGGCTCATGCCCTTGGCAGCGCCCCTCCCTGCCATGTTTGTTGAAGGGGGAAGGAAAGAGAGGGAGAGAGGGAAGGAAGGGGGAATCCTATTCCTCTCTTTCCTTTCCCTTCCCCTCTTTCCTTCTCATTGGCCAGCACATATGGTGGGAGAACCAGCCCCTTGTGTGTGGTACATTTCCCCTCTTGGCCCATAAGGCCCATATCTTTTGCCGGGGGTGCCCAGAACCCCTTCTGGTGACCCGATAAGTACCTGGTACCCTCTGAAACACTTTCGGTGTCTGAATACTACCGTCCTATATATAAATATTTACCTCTCAAACATTTTGAGTCTCCTCGTCATGTCTGTGATCTCATCTGGGACTCCAAACAACATTCGGTCATCAAATCACATAACTCATATAATATTATATCGTCACCGAACGTTAAGCGTGCGGACCCTACGTCACCGAACTATGTAGACATGATCGAGACACCTCTCCAGTCAATAACCAATAGCGGAACCTGGATGCCCATATTGGCTCCTACATATTCTATAAAGACCTTTATCGGTCGAACCGTTATGACAACATACGTAATTCCCTTTCTCCATCGGTATGTTACTTGCCCGATATTCGATCGTCGTTATCTTCATACCTAGTTCAATCTCGTTACTGGCAAGTCTCTTTACTTGTTCCGTAATACATCACCTTGTGACTAACTCCTTTGTCATTTTCTTGCAAGCTTATGATGTGTATTACCGAGAGGGCCCAAAGATACCTCTCCGATACTCGGAGTGACAAATCCTAATCTCAACCTATGCCAACTCAACAAATACCTTCGGAGATACTTGTAGAGCATCTTTATGATCACCCAGTTACGTTGTGACGTTTGATAGCACACAAGGTATTCCTCCGGTAACCGGGAGTTGCATAATCTCATAGTCGAAGGAATAAGTATTTGACATGAAGAAAGCAGCAGCAATAAACTGAACGATCATTATGCTAAGCTAATGGATGGGTCTTGTCCATCACATCATTCTCCTAATGATGTGACCCTGTTATCAAATGACAAAACATGTCTATGGTTAGGAAACCTTAACCATCTTTGATCAACGAGCTAGTCTAGTAGAGGCTCACTAGGGACACGGTATTTGTTTATGTATCCACACGTGTGTTTAGGTTTCCGATCAATACAATTCTAGCATGAATAATAAACCTTTATCATGAATAAGGAAATATAAAATAACAACTTTATTATTGCCTCTAGGGCATATTTCCTTCACCTCATCCCTTATCTTGTAGACGGTGGGGTATCTGTACCACAATACGCAGATGATACAATTAACTTCATGGAAGATGATTTGGCAAAGCCTAAATATAAAATTGGTTTTGTGTGTTTTCAAAGAACTGTTTTGTTTGTAAATAAATTTTAACAATAACACACTATTCTGTGTTGGGCGCGTCAAGGAAGAACATGCAAATTATAGATAGGTGTTTGGGTGTGAGTTGTGGTCTCTTCTGTTTTTTATCTAGGAATCCCAATTCTTCACAGAAAGCTAACCAACAAAGACTGGAGTGCATGGAGGATCGATTTGAGAAGAAACTATGTTGTTGGAAGGGCAAGCTTATGTATTATGGGGTCAGCTAATTCTGATGAATTTTGTACTTACAAGTATGCCGATGTTCCTATTGTCCTTCTTTGAAGTGCCTATGGGGGTACGGAAAAGGTTGGACTTTTTATTGATCACATTTTTTCTGGCAAAGCGATTAGACTAAATACAAGTACAGGTTTGCCAAGTGGGATATAATTTGTAGAAGTACCAGGTGTCGGTGTCAAAACCAGTGGATCTCGGGTAGGGGTTCCCGAACTGTGCGTCTAAGGTGGATGGTAACAAGAGGCAGGGGACACAATGTTTACCCAGGTTCGGGCCCTCTCGATGGAGGTAATACCCTACGTCCTGCTTGATTGATCTTGATGATATGAGTATTACAAGAGTTGATCTACCACGAGATCATAGAGGCTAAACCCTAGAAGCTAGCCTATGATTCTAATTATTGTTGTCCTACGGACTAAACCCTCCAATTTATATAGACACCAGAGGGGGATAGGGTTACACAGAGTCGGTTACAAGGGAGGAGATCTACATATCCGAATTGCCAAGCATGCCTTCCACGCAAAGGAGAGTCCCACCCGGACACAGGACGAAGTCTTCCATCTTGTATCTTCATAGTCCAACAGTCCGGCCAAAGTACATAGTCCGGCTGTCCAAGGACCCCCTAATCCAGGACTCCCTCAGTAGCCCCCTAACCAGGCTTTAATGACGATGAGTCCGGCGTGCAGATTGTCTTCGGCATTGCAAGGTAGGTTCTTCTCCAAATTCCAAATAACTGTCGAGTAGTGTTCGGCTTCCCATGAATGTTGCACTCCTTGGCTTCTGCGCCTAATAATGTCTATCCTCCACATGTCGAGTGAATGCGAGAAGTCAGGGCATTTTACACTTGCCACCCTAACCATGCGAGTAAATCGTCTATTTAAAGAGACAGGGATCCTCAGATCCAGATCTCACCATCTTCCCACAGCGAGCATCCGTCAGAGCGCGCCCGGAAAAAGTCCATCCCATCATGGTGTGACACCCCAAATTTTTGACCTTGTTTTATTAATTATAATTTTTGCCAGGAAATTAAAACTTTTATTTTCTGGGCTCCCTTTTTATTTTTGAACCTTTTCCTCCCTTGATTTATGGAGTTTTTCCCCAAAGTGAAAACTTTTCAAATATGTTTTTGGACTTGTTTAACCTCTCAAGAAAAACTTTCCTTTTATTAGTAGAACTAATTACATAATTAATTTGCTTAATTTGTAATTTCTTGAAAATGGTTTTCCAAGGTTATATGGCCATATTTGAACTACAACCATTTGATAAATTCACTTAAAATTCCAACCAAAATTTGGAGATGTCATGTGATGTTTTTAAATCACTTTTATACAAAAATATCTTTTATTCATGTAATATTTTGAGCTCTACACCAAATTTTCTTCTCTGGTCCAGTGGGTAATTTTGCACTACAACCCGTTTAAATATTTCTTTCTAGCCTCCACCAAAATTATGGGATGTTGATAGTAGCTTATGATTCAACTTTATGCAAAAACCCAATGATTTTATTTTAAGTTTTTGAGTGAATCAACCTCATTTTCATTCTGTTCCAACAAGTCCAACCCATTTTTGAATTTTATTTCATTTATTCTATTCCCCAAAACAATTCTGTCAATTATTTTAAGCCTAGGTGATTTGCAAAGCAAATACCCTAATGCCTTTGATCCTTGAGCCCAAACCAACTCCCCTGGATAGTCCTTAGTACCCACAACCTAGAACCATCTTGATCCACTCTCCCTCTTTTCAAATTTTTCAAATTTCAGTCTCTGCAAGTTTGGACCAGATTTACCAAATTTGGTGAAATTCATATCTCCTCTTCTCCAAAAATTCTACCAAAATTCAGGCAGCCTCCTGGTGCAATGAGAGGCCACCCCACCAAATTTCAGCTCAAGGAGAAATCCCTACATGCCTAGATCATTATGTCGAACACCTTGCATGCACTGTTTCTGTTCATCTTCAGTTAAGTTCAGAGTTTCAGTGTCAATCTTCGTCAGAAATTCAGTCACATGCTCACAGTGCACTTGGCACGTTGCTCACGGCCTAGCCTGCTTGTCCGGAGCTCCACACGCGCGCTTGGCGCCTTCCTGGGGTCGGTGGCACCCTGGCCCGCCTGCGCCAGCGTGTCTTGCGGCGGCTGAACCACCGTAGCAGCCGACAGGGAGCAGAACGGTGGCATAACGCCGTTCGGCACCGCCCAAACCCCCTGGTGGCTCCGCGTGGCCATTTCCTCGCCAGCGCACGCATGCAGCACCGTCGCCGTGGCGTGGCACGCACAAAGCGCGCTCCCTGCCGCCGACGGGCCCGCGCCACCCCGTTCCGTCGAGCTCCCCCTAAGCAACTAAATCTCGCTGCGGTTAGCACCTAAATGGAACCAGGGAACATCCACGACGACGCTCAACCTTTGAACCCTCCCGTGCAACCACGGTGCAGCCGTAATCACCCGCCGGACTTATCCGTTCACGGCAACCGCCTCGGGCCGGCTATAAATAGCACCCCCGAGCTTGCTCTCGCCCCCGCACAACTCCACCACCTCTCTAGACCCCGCCTAGCCACTGGGAGAGCCTCGAGGGGCCTTTCTTCTTCGACTCCGGCCACCTCCGTCCGCCTCGGGCTCCGGCAACATTCTCTTTGGTGAGAACTCCTCCACCGCCCTGCTCTTGCCCGTAGCCCCGTACCACCTCCAGTAGGCTAACCCCCACTCCAATTTGAACACCGCAGCTCCCTCCGGTGAGATCCACGACTGCCCGAACCGCCGTCCGCCGGAGCAAGGGCCGCCATCGACACAGTGCTCGCCGACGACCACCACCACCACCCACAGACATGGAATGGCGCTCTGAACACGGAGGTACTCTCCGATCTCCCTGCCTCGCCGTGGATCGCCGCCGGCGACTACCGTGGCTCTCGGGCGCCGACGAGCTTCGTCCCCCATTTAAAAATTCAAACCTGACGGGTGGGACCCGCCCGTCAGCCTCTCAGTTCTTTTTAAACGAACTGTTTTCTGAAAACGTCTTCTGCCAAAATGCGTCTCCCCTCTGGGCCGGCGTATTCTCAATCGAAGCATTTTCTGTTTTTATAAAGAAAACCCTGGAAAGTTTCTGTTTCATTACAGATAGGTCCCTGGACAAAAACTCTTATAACTTTTAAACAGAAAATGATTTTTGATTGATTCTTTTTCTGTCCTCTTTAAATTTTTGTCTAGTTTTTTATCATATTTATTTGAAAAATTTCAAACAAATGTTTTTGTGCTGTTTTGAAATTGTGTGTTAATTCAAACTTATTGAAAATAGGATTTTGGAGAGAGGAAGAAAACTTTCAAAAGTTTTGGAGAGCACCCCCACCTCTCCACACCTTGAAGGCAAGCATTTTGAACCCCGACATAATATTTTTTGTGTGTTAGTTGACACGTTTATAACACCACCTTATTTCAGAGAACTTGTTATTTCATGTGATATGGTCATTTGCATGGATGCATACTAGTGATTTCCTTGCTGTTGGAAATGAATATACATGTGATGGTAATCATCCTCATGTGCCTTGCATGCATGCCGTAAAGGAACCCGGGAAAGCCTCTGCCTTGGGAAGGCGTGAGCTTGTCGCCGGTCTCCGTCGGGACGGTTATGTCCGGTATGGCATAGTAAGGTATAATGGGTGGTGATTCTGTTGGTTGAAATATATTTGTTATACATGTCATGCAGGGAACTCATAAGCCTCCTAAGTCGGCCATAGATCGAGTCTTGTTCCGGTAACCCCCATACTTGTTTCGTACTGCCACTGGTCCCTACCGTAGGTGGGGTATGGTTCAGTAAGTTGTTAACCCTTGTCTTGGCACACACCGTACAGAGAGGCCATGGTGGAAGATACCGGTTGTATCCGGTAGGCATGCCACCTGGTCCGGGGGCATGGGTGTATCCGGTTGGGACCGAGAGGGGGGCACCCCTTAGAGCGCGCGATAGAAATTTGATCCCATGCTATGCGAGGTTGTAGCCTCCCCACTTAGAGTTTTGCTTAACAGGTGTCATGGGTGATTCCAGACGCAAGTAAAAGCTGGTGTGTGCAAGTCAGGTGTGTTTCAATTAAAAGACCGAAGACGGGTCCGATGGACTAAAGGAATCTGTTACTCGTGGGTAAAGAGTACACTCTCTGCAGAGATATTAAACCTATTCGAATAGCCGTGTCCATGGTTAAGGACTATAGTCTGGGATGGGTCAAGTGTCGGTCTTAGTGTTGGTCTTCGGAGGAGAAACTACTAAACCCGAATATTGATTATGACTTGTGATATATGATGGTTATGATTATTATCATTATGGACTAACCGTTTGCATTGTTTGAAATAATGAATATCCCTGGGACGGTACCACCCCCTGGATATTCACTATTATTATGTTTGTATATATATATAAGCCCTTTATGTGGCGTCGCTCAGGCGCTCGACTGTGGCAGGTTCGTTATTTCATTTACTTACAAGCCCTTTATGTGGTGTCGCTGAGATGCCCGACTGTGGCATGCTTGTTATTTATTTACCTTATAAGCCCTTTATGTGGTGTCGCTAAGACGCCCGACTGAGGCATGCTCACTTTTACTATCCTTTCGAGACGTCGCTTCAGACATCCGATCGGTGCATTTTATTTCTATTCTGTCATTGCATATTCCGATTGCATATAAATAACCTGCTTGCATGCATCAAGATTTTATTTATGACTGACGATGTGATCATAGAATATTTCAGTGTATGTTGATCAATTATATTATACCTGTGTTCTTAATGTTTGCGAGTACATTCAAAGTACTCACTGGCTTGTCCCTGGCTATTGTCTTGGCCAGATTGCTTGCTTGGAGAGGAGTGTGGCTATGACAGCCTCGGGACCTAAGAAACGGTGATAGCAGCCTCATGAAGATGGGAGTTAACCTGGTCAGCTGTTCCTATGGGAAATGGAGTCCCATAGACCGTGGTGATCCACAAACCGCTTCCGCCCTCAACCACTAGAAACCATTTGATGTACTCATAGGCCACAATGGTCTTGTACTACACATTTTTGTATTTTTGCTTGGAATTTCTGTATCAAGTTGGTGCCTCGTCAGCTAACAGTAATCCTGGGGCTGGTGAGCACAACGGCCATTTTCTGGAAATTAATACCCGGAAAACCGGTCGTGACAGACTTGGTATCAGAGCCAGGCTGACCATTGGCTAATCCTATCTTAGCCGGGTCTATAAACTTAGGCAAACCAACCCACCAAACCATAACCAAACCCCAGCCAAGCTTCTCGTGCAAGATAGCCACACAGTGACCCAACACCTTTTGGCAGTCGGTGCCCAACCTATCAACCTAACCTGTCGCTCATGCGCCAGTGACCGAATCCTGAATAGTCTTTTCGCAAGCGTGCGAAGGAAGACTCCGTCCCCTTTTCTACAAAAGGGCATGCTAGCCTCAACTCAGCACAACACAGCCGCTACCCAAAACCGAGCCTTAATGCCTGGCCCCGTCGTGCACAATGAGACCACAGCAACCAACCTTGGAGGCTTTGTGACCATACTCGCAAACCTCACCCGTCGTGCCTACGCATTAGAAGAGCCCCCAGAATATGTTGTGTACCAAGGACCCATGAGCGGTGAGAGCCGACAATTCTGGGCCACTGTACACATCTACGGTAGGGGTCTAGCACCCGAGCGCCCCTACAGGTTCACCGGAAGGACAACTTCCTTTGAGCCTCAAGCCATCCAACTAGCTGCTCGAGAGGCTATAGTTCATCTCCGGCACTTGTCGCCCAGAGTTAACTGTCGTTCGTTCCACTACTACCCCAGACGTGAAGGGTATGGTAGACCACCCCAAGTTGCCCACGGAGATCACGAGACAGATCCTGCATTGTTGCATCTAGTGCGCTATGTAGGTGCACTAGAGGAACTGTTCGATCAAATCACCATTGATCTAATCGCAGCTCGTGGAGAGCTGGTTCGTCGAGCCCCGGCGAGAGAAGAGAACGAGCCCAACGCCGACAACCCGGTCGTGCTGTTTGGACACCCGATCGAGTCCCTGAGATCTGCCCCAGCCGTCGGCCAAGGTGCTTTGATGACCCCAGAAGTGCTTCTTCGCCTCTTGGGAGCACACTCCAACGGGGTTGTGGCCAACAATCCCTGAGATGGTCATCATCGCTACCCCGAGCCTGCAGCCCCTCAACCCACTCCAGCTAATTCCGACGGTGAGACCCATGGAGAAGCCTCGACATCCGCAAGGCACGCCCGCTTGGATATGAACGAGGTAGACTAATTTACTTGATTAGTACCGAGCCTTAGTACGGCCACGCCCTGTATTTGTGTGTCGCCATGATTGAATGATGTTTGCTTGAGCGCCTCAATTTTTTTTACCATGCTTGTGTACGTCGGTGAACGGTTGCATTTTTCTTCGAGCGTACCAAAAAAACCCTTATCAAATCTCGAGGACGAGATTTTTCTTAAGGGGGGTAGTGTTGTGACACCCCAAAATTTTTGACCTTGTTTTATTAATTAAAATTTTTGCCAGGAAATTAAAACTTTTATTTTCTGGGCTCCCTTTTTATTTTTGAACCTTTTCCTCCCTTGATTTATGGAGTTTTTCCCCAAAGTGAAAACTTTTCAAATATGTTTTTGGACTTGTTTAACCTCTCAAGAAAAACTTTTCTTTTATTAGTAGAACTAATTACATAATTAATTTGCTTAATTTGTATTTTCTTGAAAAATGGTTTTACAAGGTTATATGGCCATATTTGAACTACAACCATTTGATAAATTCACTTAAAATTTCAACCAAAATTTGGAGATGTCATGTGATGTTTTTAAATCACTTTTATACAAAAATATCTTTTATTCATGTAATATTTTGAGCTCTACACCAAATTTTCTTCTCTGGTCCAGTGGGTAATTTTGCACTACAACCCATTTAAATAGTTCTTTCTAGCCTCCACCAAAATTATGGGATGTTAATAGTAGCTTATGATTCAACTTTATGCAAAAACCCAATGATGTTATTTTAAGTTTTTGAGTGAATCAACCTCATTTTCATTCTGTTCCAACAAGTCCAACCCATTTTTGAATTTTATTTCATTTATCCTATTCCCCAAAACAATTCTGTCAATTATTTTAAGCCTAGGTGATTTGCAAAGCAAGTACCCTAATGCCTTTGATCCTTGAGCCCAAACCAACTCCCCTGGATAGTCCTTAGTACCCACAACCTAGAACCATCTTGATCCACTCTCCCTCTTTTCAAATTTTTCAAATTTCAGTCTCTGCAAGTTTGGACCAGATTTGCCAAATTTGGTGAAATTCATATCTCCTCTTCTCCAAAAATTCTACCAAAATTCAGGAAGCCTCCTGGTGCAATGAGAGGCCACCCCACCAAATTTCAGCTCAAGGAGAAATCCCTACATGCCTAGATCATTCTGTCGAACACCTTGCATGCACTGTTTCTGTTCATCTTCAGTTAAGTTCAGAGTTTCAGTGTCGATCTTCGTCAGAAATTCAATCACATGCTCACAGTGCACTTGGCACGTTGCTCACGGCCTAGCCTGCTTGTCCGGAGCTCCACACGCACACTTGGCGCCTTCCTGGCGTCGGTGGCACCCTGGCCCGCCTGCGCCGGTGTGTCTTGCGGCGGCCGAACCACCGTAGCAGCCGACAGGGAGCAGAACGGCGGCATAACACCGTTCGGCGCCGCCCAAACCCCCTGGTGGCTCCGCGTGGCCATTTCCTCGCCAGCGCACGCATGCAGCACCGTCGCCGTGGCGCGGCACGCACAGAGTGCGCTCCCTACCGCCGACGGGCCCGCGCCGCCCCGTTTCGTCAAGCTCCCCCTAAGCAACTAAATCCCGTCGCGGTTAGCACCTAAATGGAACCAGGGAACATCCACGACGACGCTCAACCTTTGAACCCTCCCGTGCAACCACAGCGCCGCCGTAATCACCAGCCGGACTTATCCGTTCACGGCAACCGCCTCGGGCCGGCTATAAATAGCACCCCCGAGCTTGCTCTCGCCCCCGCACAACTCCACCACCTCTCTAGACCCCGCCTAGCCACTGGGAGAGCCTCGAGGGGCCTTTCTTCTTCGACTCCGGCCACCTCCGTCCGCCTCGGGCTCCGGCAACATTCTCTTTGGTGAGAACTCCTCCGACGCCCTGCTCTTCCCCGTAGCCCCGTACCACCTCCAGTAGGCTAACCCCCACTCCAATTTGAACACCGCAGCTCCCTCCGGCGAGATCCACGACTGCCCGAACCGCCGTCCGCCGGAGCAAGGGCCGCCATCGACACAGTGCTCGCCGGCGATCACCACCACCACCCACAGACGCGGAATGGCGCCCTGAACACGGAGGTACTCTCCGATCTCCCTGCCTCGCCGTGGATCGCCGCCGGCGACTACCGCGGCTCTCGGGCGCCGACGAGCTTCGTCCCCCGTTTAAAAATTCAAACCTGACGGGTGGGACCCGCCCGTCAGCCTCTCAGTTCTTTTTAAATGAACCATTTTCTGAAAACGTCTTCTGCCAAAATGCGTCTCCCCTCTGGGCCGGCGTATTCTCAATCGAAGCGTTTTCTGTTTTTATAAAGAAAGCCCTGGAAAGTTTCTGTTTCATTACAGATAGGTCCCTGGACAAAAACTCTTATAACTTTTAAACAGAAAATGATTTTTGATTGATTCTTTTTCTGTCCTCTTTAAATTTTTGTCTAGTTTTTTATCATATTTATTTGAAAATTTTCAAACAACTTTTCTTGTGCTGTTTTGAAATTGTGTGTTAATTCAAATTTATTGAAAGTAGGATTTTGGAGAGAGGAAGAAAACTTTCAAAAGTTTTGGAGAGCACCCCCACCTCTCCACACCTTGAAGGCAAGCATTTTGAACCCCGGCATAATATTTTTGGTGTGTTAGTTGACACGTTTATAACACCACCTTATTTCGGAGAACTTGTTATTTCATGTGATATGGTCATTTGCATGGATGCATACTAGTGATTTCCTTGGTGTTGGAAATGAATATACATGTGATGGTAATCATCCTCATGTGCCTTGCATGCATGCCGTAAAGGAACCCGGGAAAGCCTCTGCCTTGGGTAGGCATGAGCTTGTCGCCGGTCTCCGTCGGGACGGTTATGTCCGGTATGGCATAGTAAGGTATAATGGGTGGTGATTCTGTTGGTTGAAATATATTTGTTATACATGTCATGCAGGGAACTCATAAGACTCCTGAGTCGGCCATAGATCGAGTCTTGTTCCGGTAACCCCCATACTTGTTTCGTACTGCCACTGGTCCCTACCGTAGGTGGGGTATGGTTCAGTAAGTTGTTAACCCTTGTCTTGGCACACACCGTACAGAGAGGCCATGGTGGAAGATACCGGTTGTAGCCGGTAGGCATGCCACCTGGTCCGGGGGCATGGGTGTATCCGGTTGGGACCGAGAGGGGGGCACCCCTTAGAGCGTGCAATAGAAATTTGATCCCATGCTACGCGAGGTTGTAGCCTCCCCACTTAGAGTTTTGCTTAACAGGTGTCATGGGTGATTCCAGACGCAAGTAAAAGCTGGTGTGTGCAAGTCAGGTGTGTTTCAATTAAAAGACCGAAGACGGAATTAGTCCGATGGACTAAAGGAATCCGTTACTCGTGGGTAAAGAGTACACTCTCTGCAGAGATATTAAACCTATTCGAATAGCCGTGTCCATGGTTAAGGACTATAGTCTGGGATGGGTCAAGTGTCGGTCTTAGTGTTGGTCTTCGGAGGAGAAACTACTAAACCCGAATATTCATTATGACTTGTGATATATGATGGTTATGATTATTATCATTATGGACTAACCGTTTGCATTGTTTGAAATAATGAATATCCCTGGGACGGTACCACCCCCTGGATATTCACTATGATTATGTTTAGATATATATAAGCCCTTTATGTGGCGTCGCTCAGGCGCCCGACTGTGGCAGGTTCGTTATTTCATTTACTTACAAGCCCTTTATGTGGTGTCGCTGAGACGCCCGACTGTGGCATGCTTGTTATTTATTTACCTTATAAGCCCTTTATGTGGTGTCGCTAAGACGCCCAACTGAGGCATGCTCACTTTTACTATCCTTTCGAGACGTCGCTTCAGACATCTGATCGGTGCATTTTATTTCTATTCTGTCATTGCATATTCCGGTTGCATATAAATAACCTACTTGCATGCTTCAAGATTTTATTTATGACTGACGATGTGATCATAGAATATTTCAGTGTATGTTGATCAATTATATTATACATGTGTTCTTAATGTTTGCGAGTACATTCAAAGTACTCACTGGCTTGTCCCTGGCTATTGTCTTGGCCAGATTGCTTGCTTGGAGAGGAGTGTGGCGATGACAGCCTCGGGACCTAAGAAACGGTGATAGCAGCCTCACGAAGATAGGAGTTAACTTGGTCAGCTGTTCCTGTGGGAAATGGAGTCCCATAGACCGTGGTGATCCACAAACCGCTTGCGCCCTCAACCACTAGAAACCATTTGATGTACTCATAGGCCACAATGGTCTTGTACTACACATTTTGTATTTTTGCTTGGAATTTCTGTATCAAGTTGGTGCCTCATCAGCTAACAGTAATCCTGGGGCTAGTGAGCACAACGGCCATTTTCTGGAAATTAATACCCGGAAAACCGGTCGTGACACATGGCCGGCCATCGCAGCTCCTCCTCTCACTCCCGTAGCCCTAAGCCAAGTGATTGGAAGAAGTGTTTCGTCCCCCATAATCAATTAGTAGATTTACAGACCCAGGGGTTTCTCCCGCCAGCGTATATGGTCCCCGTTCGAGCCGGACTTGCTACTTACAACGGTGGGGAGCAAGCGGAGAGTTTTCCCAACCCATCCATGGGGGAGCGGGTATGCCTTGTCCCTTACTAAGGGGGCTTGGATTTCCAATCCATCCGTTCCTCCGCGGGCTCCTGGAGTTCTACGGCATCCAGCTGCATAACTTTACTCCCGCCTCCATATTACACATCGTTGGTTATGTCACCTTTTGCGAGCTGTTTTTGGGCTGCGAAGCTCATTTCAAACTATGTAAGAGGCTATTGTGCCTCGTACCCCGTACACAAGAGGGGTCACTATATCAAGTGGGCAGAGCCGAGATATGGCGCATCGCCGGGACCGGATACCTGTCCGGTACTCCAAAGAAGACATCCGAAGACTGGCCTTCAGAGTGATTTTATATGGAGGACGTCCCCCTTCCGGATCCTATTCGGATGGGCCTTCCTGAGTTCAATAACACCCCTCTGAAGAAACGCCGCAGCTGGCGCCCTCGGGACCCACAGGAGGAAGGTGATAAAGAGGTCCTTTACCTGATGGGCCGGATAAAGATGCTGGCCAAATCAGGATTGACAATAATCGAGGTTATGTCAGTATGTATAATGCGGGGGGTGCAGCCACTTCAATATTAGGGGAAACCCATGTGGCACTTCAATGGAGAAGACGATGCCACCCGCTGCGGTCATAAGGGACCGGACTCCGCCGTTGCTCTAGCGTAAATGCTGTCCGATCTATATAAGGGAGAGGAAGAGGAGTTCATCCGCATCAAGCCACGGGATGGGTTCTCCATGTACAATCCCCCAAACTGGGTGAGCTGCTACTTTCTACTCCAGACCTTCCCGCATTCTTTGTCATGAGTATTTACCTTGCTATTTCATAGCAGGAAGTGCGAAAAGCCGTAAGGGAGATCCACAGCCCGCCTCCACAACCAGAGGACCCTGACCGGGCCATCGACCCCGGACTCGAAGAAGATCCGGACACATTTGTGGAGCTCATCGACAGGACGTTCTATCAGTTAAGCTGCAATGGTGCCTTGGTGGCCATCATAGCCGATTACCCTGGGCTGCTCCCTGCATCGCATGTAAGTAAAACCGAAGTCCCAACTTCCGAGAAGGATTCCCCTTTTATATTCGCACTTCACCTACCGCACACATATGGTGTCTTATAGGGAAGGCCCTCGGGACGCCATGCCGAACCCGCGGTGACTCACCAACAAGGAGCACTGTTGCCGGGTAGGCTTAAAAGGAAGGCGGTCAGGACTGAGACGTCGTCGCAAAGGTATGAAAAAGAACCCCGCTCTGTGGTTGTCGTCTTTTAAAATAGAATAATGTCCATGGTTCCTGACAGGAAAAACGCTCACCAGACCATATCCGGAGAGCCTGCTGGCCAAGCTTCCACCAGCCGGGCTCCAGAGCCAGACTTAAAGGCAGATGCTAACGTGGGGCCAACATCGGATGTTCCTCCTATAGAGGATGCGGATAGGCTGTCCGCTACGCATTCCGAGGTGGAGAGTGCCATGAATCATAGGCGTCGTCGGGCCGTACTCCGCGATGCTTGTTTCTCTCAAGAGGCTGTAACACCCATGTGTCGGGGCACGACTTAGAGGCATAAGGCCAACTCCACCGCATGACCCTAAATCTATACCCATTTTGTCCGGATTTTGTCCGTATGCGGTAGAAATAGGGAGAAAAAACGCCGGACAAAGGCCGGACAAACTCGATGCACGCAGCGCTGCTACCCCATTTTTACCCCATTTCACCAGCTATCCGTCCTCATCATTTCTTCGAACACGTAGCAGGCATAGCAAAATCGCCGCCGCGGCCACTCCTGCTCATGCACGCCCTCGCTCCCGTCGCACCGCATGCCCACCGACGTGCCCGATGCGTCGCCGTGCTTGTGCCCTCGCCCCCGCCGCGCCCGCACGCACGCCTCGTCCACCCAAGCTCGCCGCCTCCCGTGCCGCCGCGCACCGTGCCGCGCCGCGCCTAC
>NC_041386.1:538206606-538220263 GCF_002162155.2 Triticum dicoccoides | reverse complement strand
TCGCGCCCGCGCGCCAGCGCCATGGCTGTCTGCAGCCGTGCACGTTGCCCGCCGCTGCGCGCCGCGCCATGGCTGCCCGCGGCCGCACCCGCGCGCCTCGGCCATGGCTGCCTGCGGTGGATTTGGCCATTCCGTAGGGGCATGAAGAGCAGCCCGGAGAGGCGTGACCTTCTCCCCCTCACGGTGGCGCATGTCGCTCCGGCGCCCAGAGAGGCGCGGCCAGAAGTAGCAGAAGGCGAGGCCGTCGAGCCGGGCCAGTGCCGGGAGCGCGTCGGGCAGTGGGTGTGCGAGGTGTGCGTGCCCGGGATCTTGGTGAAGTACTCCCCGCTCCCCTGGGCGAGGCCGGACACCACCGCTGGCGGCTGCAGAGAGCGGCGCTGCCCTTTTCTCGTCCCGCTACAGCCGGTACGCGAGCAGCTCGGCCGCGGTGGCGTTCTTTGAGCAGTTCCGATGGGCTTGGCAGAGGCATGGGAGGCAGCGGCGAGCAGGAGAAGGAGCGTGGAGAGGGAGAGCAAAGGCGGAGGCGCCATGGGTGTGAAGTGGAGGTGGGGCGGTGCTGCTGCTGTACTGGAGTGGAGTGGAGCGGCGTGGTGGGTGCGCGTGGTGGGTAGGTACAGAAAAGGAGAGACTGACAGGTGGGGTCGAGGGCGGACACAGACGGATGACGAGGACGCGAAGACGTCCTCTTTCTGTTCGCTTTGGCCCCAAACCGAGAGCAACTTTGGTCTGGAAATGGGGCAAAAGCGGACACAGACCGGACGAAACGTCAGTATGCTCCCATGCGTTGGGTCATTCGTTTTGTCCGTTTTACCCCAATGGACACAAACGGACGATTTGGGGTAAATTTGGGACACGCGGTGGATTTGGCCTAACCGCATGGTAGGCATGTCGCAAGAGGGGTAATCTTTACACATCCCATGTACTGAATAAGGAAGGGATAAAGAGTTGGGTTACAATCGCCACTTCACACAATACATAAATATAGCAAAACATCATCCAGAATACAATCAAGGTCCGACTACGGAACCAAATGAAGAAAACCCCAAATGCTAGATCCCTGATCGCCCCAACTGGGCTCCTCTACTGATCGTCCGGAAAAGACACATAGTAACGTCCCGAATCCTCGTCGAACTCCCACTTGAGTTCGGTAGCGTCCCCTCCACTGGCATCATCGACACATGCATCTGTTTGGGAAGTAATCTGTGAGTCACGGGGACTCATCAATCTCACACCCTCGCGATCAAGTATATTTAAGCTTATAGGTAGGAAAAGGTAGTGATATGGATCTGCAGCAAGCACTAGCATATATGGTGGCTAACTTATGCAAATGAGAGCGAGAAGAGAAGCAAAGCACGGTCGATAAGCTATAAAGATCAAGAAGTGATCCTGGAACTACTTATGTTCAAGCATAACATGAGACCGTGTTCTCTTCCCGGGCTCCGCCGAAAAGAGACCATCACGGCCAGGGTTGTCAGAATCGCGATTCTGTTATACGATTCTACGACTTTACGATCCAAACTAACCCTTCTGATTCTACGACTTTAGTTCATAGAATCTACGTTTCTACGATCCTGATAGTGAAGATCCTACGATTTGCGATCCTACCACCGGAGCTCCGATCCGATTCAAAATCGCGATTCTGACAACCTTGATCACGGCTACACATGCGGTTGATTCATTTTAATTAAGTTAAGTGTCAGGTTTTCTACAACCAGATATTAACAAATTCCCATCTGCCCATAACCGCGGGTATGGCTTTCGAAAGTTCAAAACCCTGCAGGGGTGTCCTAACTTAGCCCATCACAAGCTCTCACGGTCAACGAAGGATATTCCTTCTCCCAGGAAGACCCGGTCAGACTCGGAAACCCGGTTACAAGACATCTCGACAATGGTAAAACAAGACCAGCAAAGACACCTGAATGTGCCGACAAATCCCGATAGGAGCTGCACATATCTCGTTCTTAGGGCACACCGGATTGTCCAAACTTCCAGTAGGCTAGCCCAGAGTTGCCCCTGGTGGCCACCGGCGGCTGACAAGTTGGACCAACACTCAGAGGAGCACTAGCCCGGGGCTTTGAAATAAAGATGACCCTTGAGTCCACGAAACCCAAGGGAAAAAGGCTTAGGTGGCAAATGGTAAAATCAAGGTTGGGCCTTGCTGGAGGAGATTTATTCAAGGCGAACTGTCAAGGGGTTCCCTTATAACCCAACCGCATAAGGAACGCAAAATCAAGGAACATAACACCGTAATGATGGAAACTAGGGCGGCAAGAGTGGAACAAAACACCAGGCATAAGGCCGAGCCTTCCACCCTTTACCAAGTATATAGGTGCCTTAAAGTAAACAAGATATAATAATGATATCCCAACAATAAACATGTTCCAACAAGGAACATACTCCATCTTCACCTGCAACTAGTAATGCTATAAGAGGGGCTGAGCAAAGCGGTAACATAGCCAAACAATGGTTTGCTAGGAAAGGTGGGTTAGAGGCTTGTCATGGCAATATGGGAGGCATGATATAGAAAGTGGTAGGTATCGCGGCATAGCAATAGAGCGAACAACTAGCAAGCAAAGATAGAAGTGATTTCGAGGGTATGGTCATCTTGCCTGCAAAGTTCTCCAAGTTGACGAAAGCTTGATCCTCGTAAGCATACTCGATGGGTTCCTCGATCACGTACTCATCTCCTGGCTCTACCCCAAGCAAGAACACAAGAAAAGGAAACAACAATCAACCACGATGCAATGCGCAAGCAACATGATGCAAAACATGGCATGATATGCGGGATGTGATATGCAATGCATATGCGTGCTCCGGAAGGAAAAGATTGAACAAGGCATCAACTTGGCAAACCAAGTGTGCCGCTGGAAAGTTGAGTTGATTTTGGTCAAAATCGATATAAAGATCACCGGAATCGGATGCACGGTTTGCAAATGGCAAGCAAAACAATAATGGCACAATTCTGCAATTAACAGCACAATGCCATCTAGAAGGCAACAAGAAACTAAGCTACTGCACTCCAACATAACAACAAAGCACATGGCCGTGATCTACTCAAGATGCTTGACAAAAGATGAACACTGAGCTACGGCTAAATCACACAAGAGCAAGTTCAAACAAGCATGGCAAAAGTGCAAAAGATATCAGCATCACAGACTTAGTGAAAATACTAACATGTCAGGAATTAACATCAGGAAGCAATGTTTAGAGCAAGATAAAAACATGCTACAGGAACAGAACATAGTAAACAAAGGCATGTTATGAATCTACTCAAAGCATAGAACAAAAGTCCCTTACTAACCATAAGCCAAAAGGACACGGAAAATATGATGGCGCCCATGTAAACATAGCAAGTTTCGTTAACAGATTCAGACTTAGCAGAAAACAGAGCATGGCATAAACAGAGTTATGAAGGCCTCTTTGCAAGCTCGATTCACTCAACACAAGGCATTACATGACAAGATAATCATACTACCAGCAAGAAGACATGTTCAAGAAGATAACCATGGCAAGAACAATTTTATAGCATGCATGGATCAACTACAACAACCTTGGCAAAATTGATTAACATGTAAACAATCTGCCAGAAACATTTTATAGCAAAAGTAGAGCAAGATTAAGTCATTCTAGTGCACTCTATAAATGCAAGCAGGGGCATGGATGGATAGAGCACAACCATATGTCCAAATCATCCTTACGGAACATACTCAAAAGAAGCATGGATCTCACTATAGCAACATGAATACATGGCATAAAAATAACAGCAGAGCAAAGACTTATTGAAATTCTAAGTCCTTGAAATCAGCAATATTACGAGAGCTACTTTGCATGCATGTGCTAGTCACCACAAAGATCACAAAAATACACGGCATACACCCTTGTAAAGATGGCATGGCATAGCCCAAAACACATGTAGAGCTCATGCCCATATGCAGCACAAAACAATTGTGGCAAAAATGACAAATGCTCATACTCTGCTAAGAATCAGCACCTAACATTTTATAGCATCCTTGCATCAATCATTTGAGCATCAAGATGGACTCAAACAAGAAGACCACAATGGAACAAAATGAAGAGCACATCATAATGAACATTTTGATATATGGCATGCATAAAACGGAGCTATGGATGAGGAGTTATGGCATGTTGAACAGAGCTTGAAAATATTGCAGAAAAGGACTTAGGGAAAAACGAGGTCAACCTCTTTGGATCCAGATCTGGTGCGGAAAACGAGGAAGGTCGGGATCTCGCCGGAGAAGGAGGTCGCGGTGGCCAGAGTTCATCGAGGCGGCACGGTGTTCAGCGATACCGAGGTGGAGACGGCAGCGCGGGTCACCGGTCGTCACGGGGAACTTGGTGGCGCAGGAGGTCGGGCTCGCGCGGCACGGGGTCGCCTGCTTCGGTCGGAGCAGCGACGGGGCTGGGTGGCGCGCTAACCGGCGGGGAACGGGCGACGGTGGAGCGGCGGGGTCGCGAGCGAGCGGCGGCGGTGGGGAGCGGGCCTGCGAGGGCCGGATCTGGGCCTCGGTGATGCGCGGGTTGGCGGCGGACAGGTGGCGTGCTGCTGTTGGACGGGCGGCAGGGCGCGCGGGCAGAGCCGGGCAGTGGCCCGGGCTCTGGGGGCCGGCTGCAGGGCTGGCGGTTCAGCGGCACGCGCGGTGGCCGGGGTGCCACTCGGCGGCAGCGGGCGGACGTGTCCGGCCCGATCCGGACGTGTCCGACGACGCGAGGAGAGGGAGAACTAGGGTTAGACCCAAATTTCGGGGGAGATGCACATATTTATATGTAGGGGGGGTTTGGAGTGTCCAAATGAGGTGTAGTTTTCGACCACACGATCATGATCCGACGGTGGATGACATGGGATAGTTTTGGATGGGTTATTGGGCCACTGTGGAGGGGTGATTGGCTCCAAGACACACGAGGCCTTTACGGTTCCCCGGTTAACCGTTGGAGTATCAAACGGACTCCAAATGGCACTAAACTTGACAGGCGGTCTACCGGTGGTGTACCAAGGCCGCTTGGAAAATCTCAGTCCATTCCGAGAATGTTTAACACCCACTCACGAAAAGAGGCAAAAGGGGACGCCGGAGGACGTAGGAGTGTCGGATTGCAAAATGGACAACGGGGAAAATGCTCGGATGCATGAGACGAACACGTATGCAAATGAGATGCACATGATGACATGATATGAAATGCATGACATGAACAAAATGCAAAATGAAGGCAAAACCCAACCACGAGGGAATCTCATAAGTTAGAGCCGAAAATGGCAAGAGTTGGAGTACAAATATGGTAAGTTACATCCGGGGTGTTACAGAGGCGTTCGATGCCTTCAACTCAGGAGATGCGTATATCCGAGCTGCTCAAAATGATCTTGCTCAAGCCACGGACTAGTATGTGAAGGATATACGGGTTAGAAAATCTAATAATTATGTATATCAGTAGCCCCTGAGACTTGAAACAGTTGGTACAACTGATTTAAGGATCATTGTTTGCGTAGGTTCTTACGGAGATGAATTCCCAATTGTCTCAAGAGCTGGAGGAGTGCAAAGCCCAGCTACGGGCCGCGGTTGCCACAATGAAGGAGTCCAGAAAGGCCCCCTCTGGTAACACTTGTTTCTGTCTAAAAGAATGACATGTACCAGTTAGCATTCGGCATGCATGCAAATCTAACAATAGATTCTGCAGATGATCCCGGAGTGAATCGGGAGGTCGTGCAAGGGGATGAGCAACATGCTCAACGACAGCTAAAGGCTGGTGAGCACGTGCTTACGCAGGTCAGGCGGGAGAGAAACGATCTCCAAGATGCCAATACTCGGCTGGGCATTGAACTGAACGATGTTCGGGCCTAGCTTGTTGACTCCGTAAAGGAGAATAAGAGGCTTCGACACAGCATTTCTAGATAGTGCTTGAATGAACTTTTATAGAGTTCGGCGAGGAAACCGGCTAACAGAGTTATGTCTGTAGGTATGCTGACGGGTCATCCCGCAGAGGAGATGCCCAGGTCGGCAGGTGATCTTCTGCCAGAGCTCTTACAACTGCACGAACAAGTTCGGCAGGTGATGCAGGGCATTGCCCAAGCCTTGTGGCCATCCGCCTCCCTGCCAGGAGGCATGGGGGAGCTTGTAGAGATGCTCAAGGGAGCGTGGCGGCGCTTCTGATTATGGAAGATATCAGCCTGCCGACAAGGTGCAAGGGAAGCCTGGGCCATGGTGAAGACGCGATATACCAAGGCAGACCCGGACCACATGGTCGAGGTCGGACCTATGGGGTCAGATGGGAAAGAGATCCCCGTCAGTTTGGTGTATGATCAGGTTAAATTAGCCGCAAAGTATTCCCAACGGGATTGTAGGCTAGAAAGTCTGTTGGATGGTAAATAAGAAGAATATAGTCAGTCTAAGTGACTATGTACTTCAATTGACATATATCGTCTCTAGCCAGATTGTAAATCATTTGTCATGGCGGACCTTTTCGCTTCAACCTCCGGACCCGACAGTCCGGAGTGTATCCGAATACCTGCTCGGTTATGTAAAAAACCGGGTATGTGTGGAAACCAGGCGTAGGGGTCATAAGTGCTTGAACAGACAAGTACCCAACTAGCTATGTTATATTACATGGATAGTAAGAAACATCTTCCAGGGAGAATAGTTCCGTTAAGGGTTCCTTTCCCTGGGTACGCATGCATTAATGTGCATGTCCGAACTGCGAAAAAAGACGCAGGATATAGCCATCTGGGGGCATGTATTATGATAAATAAAAGTCATCTTTTGTCCACCGACGGAATATTCCCTTAAGAACGCTAGCTTTCGGCTTCACCCAGTCTGAGGTACAGATCCAGCTGACCCGGCAATAACAATCGTAGAGGTGCTCCCCTTATGCCCTAGCCGAATTAATGTAACTTAGGGCATAAACACAAGAGCCAGGCAAGCTAGCTTGGCCAAAACTTAAGTCATATCGATGCATATAATGGCGAAGAAAAGGTACATGTGGAAGAGTAACACATGTGTGGGGGCATAGAGCCCGGATCATAGTTATATTAAGCTTCTGTATAGGAAGCCCCCGGGTATAATAAGCATGTTGATTGTGCAGTCAAGACACATTTTAACCTTTTTAGGCTGTGAAGGAAAAGGGAAGAAATAAAGAAAGAAAAAACAGATAACGAATATAAAAAATTGATGGAGGTAAGGGGACGAACACAGAGTCTGGCGCTAGGAGTAGAACCTTCGGAGTCTGGCCGCGTTCCATGGGTTTGGCTCGAGTCGATTATCCGATGCATCCTGCAGGCGGTATGATCCACCGGTCAGAACTTTGTCGATGACAAAGGGACCTTCCCATTTGGGCTTGAGCTTGCCCTTTTTCTTCTCCGGTAGGCGTAAAACGAGTTCGCCAACGTTATAAGTTTTGGGCCATACTTCTCTGCTTTGATACCGTCGAGCCTATTGCTGATAGAATGTGGAGCGGGCTTTTGCCATGTCACGCTCCTCCTCTAGGGCGTCCAAACTATCCTGCCGATCAAGCTCGGGTTCTTTCTCTTCGTACATGCGCACTCGAGGTGAGTCATGAATAATGTCACAGGGCAATACCGCCTCTGCGCCATACACCATAAAGAACGATGTGTATGGAGTCCACAGCCCCCATAGTACGGAGTCAAGCTCCTCCACCCAGTGCATGTCTGATTCCTTCAAGGATCGCACTAATCTGGGTTTAATGCCGCTCATGATGAGACCATTTGCTCGCTCGACTTGACTGTTAGTTTGCGGGTGATAGACAGAGGCGTAATCGAGCTTAATGCCCATTTTGCTGCACCAAGTTTTTACATCGTCGGCTGTAAAGTTTGAGCCGTTATCGGTGATGATGCTATGGGGGACACCGTAACAGTGTACAACCCCGGATATGAAGTCTATCACTGGTCCGGACTCGGCCGTTTTAACTGGTTTGGCCTCTATCCATTTGGTGAATTTATCCACCATAACCAAAAGGTATTTTTTCTTATGGCTTCCTCATTTAAGGGGTCCGGCCATATCAAGCCCCCTGACCACAAAGGGCCAAGTAATGGGGATTGTTTGGAGAGATGTAGGCGGCATGTGGCTTTGGTTTGCAAAAGGCTGGCAACCAACGCAACATTGAACGAGGTCCTGTGCATCCGCTCAGGCTGTCGGCCAGTAAAAACCTGTACGGAAGGCCTTGCTTACAAGGGCCCGAGCTGCGGCATGGTGGCCGCCAAGTCCAGCATGAATTTCTGCCAAAAGCTGTCATCCTTCCTCTTCGGAGATGCACCTTTGAAGTACTCCGGTAGCGCTTTTCTTATAAAGCTCTCCCTCATGGACCTTGTAGGCTTTAGACCACCGCACAATGCAATGTGCCTCGTTTGGGTCATTAGGGAGTTCTTGCCTAGTTAGATAAGCTAAGAAGGGTTCTGTCCACGGGGCGATGACGGCCATAATCACGTGAGCCGAAGGTGTTATTTCGGTGGCAGAGCCCCCGATTACGTCAGAGTGTTCGGGGTCTGGTGTTGTGGCCGGATCTGGACTGTTACTGCCGGACTCCCTATCCCACACCACAGATGGCTTAAACAACCTTTCCAAGAAGATATTAGGTGGGACAGGGTCGCGCTTAGCGCCGATGCGGGCGAGGATGTCTGCCACTTGATTGTTTTCTCGAACCACATGGTGGAATTCGAGGCCCTCGAACTGAGCTGACATTTTGAGGACGGCGTTGCGGTAAGCCGCCATTTTTGGGTCCTTGGCGTCAAAGTCCCCGTTTATTTGAGATATTGCGAGGTTCGAATCCCCCCGCACCTCAAGGTGTTGAATGCCCATGGAGACTGCCATCTGGAGACCATGCAACAGGGCCTCATATTCTACTGCATTGTTGGAGTCTGTGTATAATATTTGGAGTACGTACTGGACTATATCTCTGGTGGGGGATGTCAGGTCGACGTCTGCCCCCAGACCAGCCAGCATCTTAGAGCCGTCAAAGTGCATGATCCAATTGGAGTACGCGCCATACTCTTTAGGGAGTTCGTCTTCCGTCCATTCGGTGATGAAATCAGCTAGTACCTGCGACTTAATGGCTCGCCGTGGTTTATATGTTATGTCAAACGGGAGGAGCTCGATAGCCCATATAGCAATCCGGCCCCGTGGCATCGCAATTATTTATTATGTCGTTGAGTGGTACTTCAGAGGCCACCGTGATTGAACACTCTTGAAAGTAGTGTCGTTGTTTTCGGGATGCCATGAAGACCGCGTATGCTATCTTTTGGTAATGTGGGTACTGTGATTTGCATGGAGTGAGGATGGTGGATACATAGTATACCGGCTTTTGAAACGGGAACTTATGTCCGTCCGTCTCTCGTTCGATGACGAGCACTGCGCTTACAACTTGGTGTGTTGCCGCTATATATAATAGTATTGGTTCACCGACATCTGGCGCGGCCAAGATTGGGTTGGTGGCTAATACGGCCTTTATTTCTTCCAATCCGGCCGTGGCTGCATCCGTCCACTCGAAGTGTTCGGTGCGTCAAAGAAGGCGGTAAAGAGGTAGTGCCTTTTATCCTAATCGGGAGATGAAGCGGCTTAAGGCAGCCATGCATCCAGTTAACTTCTGGATTTGCTTGAGGTCTATTGGGATAGCCAACTATGACAAAGCTTGGATTTTAGCCGGATTTACTTCAATTCCTCTATTGGAGACGATGAAGCCCAAGAGCTTTTCGGCGGGCACGCCGAAAACGCATTTTTTCGGATTGAGCTTAATGTCATATGTTCAGAGGTTGTCGAACGTGAGCCTCAAGTCGTCTATTAAGGATTCAACGTGTCTTGTTTTAATGACCACATCGTCTACGTATGCCTCCATTGTTTTGCGATTTGTGTTTCCAGGCATGTCTGAATCATGCGTTGATAGGTTGCACCGGCGTTTTTGAGCCCGAAAGGCATCATGTTGAAACAGAAGGGGCCGTATGGAGTGATGAATGTCGTTGCGACTTGATCGGGCTCCGCCATCTTAATTTGATGGTATCTGGAGTATGCGTCGAGGAAGCACAATGAGTCGTGTCCTGCGGTAGCATCGATAATTTGATCGATGCGGGGGAGGGGGGAGGGATCTTTGGGGCAAGCCTTGTTAAGGTCCTTGAAATCGACACACATGCGCCAGGATTTGTCTTTCTTTGGTACCATCACTAGGTTTGCTAGCCAGTCCGAATGTTTTATTTCTCTAATGAATCCGGCCTCGAGTAACTTGGCTAGCTCTTCTCCCATGGCTTGTCGCTTAGGCTCATAGAAACGCCGAAGAGTCTGCTTGACCGGCTTGAACCCCTTTAGGATGTTAAGGCTATGCTCGGCCAGCCTGCGTGGGATTCCTGGCATGTCTGAAGGATGCTAGGCGAAGATGTCCCAATTCTCGCGCAAGAACTCCCACACTGATGTGTCTGTTGTGGGGTTTAGCTGTGCCCTGATGGATGTTATTTTGGTAGGGTCCATTGGGTGGACCTGGAATTTGACTATTTCGTCCGCTGGTTTAAAAGAGGTGGACTTGGGTCTTTTGTCGAGTATCACGTTGTCCCTGTCCACCGTGGAGCGCAGCGTAGTTAGTTCTTCGGCCGCGAGGGCTTCGGATAACGCCTCGAGGGCTAGTGCGGCGGTTTTATTTTCGGCTTGGAGTGCTATGCCTGGATCACTAGCCAGAGTGATGATTCCATTGGGCCCAGGCATTTTGAGCTTTATGTACCCGTAATGGGGTATAGCTTGGAAGATCGTGAAAGCTTCCCGCCCTAAAAGGGCGTGGTATCCTCTACTGAACGGGGCCACTTGGAATGTGATTTCTTCGGACCTATAATTCTCCAGCGTACCGAGTACCACATCTAGTGTGATTTTTCCTGCACATCATGCCTCCCGGCTAGGGATGATTCCTCTGAAGGTCGTGCTGCTTTGCTCAATGCGGCTCTTGTCTATTTCCATTTTTCTAAGAGTTTCCTCGTAGATGAGGTTTAATCCGCTGCCACCGTCCATGAGCACTTTAGTAAGACGGAAGCCGTCCACAATTGGACTGAGGACCAAAGTGGCTGGTGCTCGGGCTGTTCGGAATTGAGGTTCGTCACTGGCGTTGAAGGTTATGGCCGTGTCGTTCCATGGATTTATTGTTGTAACTTGGAAGACTTCGTCAAGGCTGCGGAGTTTTCGTTTGCGCCTATTATTTGAGGCAAAGGTCTCAAAGACTTTCAATACGGTATTGTTGTTTTCCACCTGATGGTGCTCTGCCGTATTGTTGATGGGGATATCCACGCCACTCTTGGCCACCTGCCGGAGTATCCAACATGCTCTAAGGTTGTGTGTTAGCATGGTATCTGATGTACTGTGAATTTTGCATGGCCCATTGAGCCATCCCTCCAATACAGTTCTATGCCCTGTAGTGGGTTTTTGCTTCTTTGTAGTTGGATCGGGTGACTTGCGAGGGTACACCCTTTTAGTTCGGACAGGGGGTTTAGTGAGAGCCGGAGGGTCCCAGAAATTTGTTTGGGTTTTCCAGGCGCTTTCCATTGCACAGAACTTCCGTACTATGGCCGCCAAGTCAGCAAAGTGTGGTATGTCACGGCGACTTATGGCGTTGAGAATTTCCTTGTCCGTGCAATTTTTGCAAAAGAATGAAATTGCGTCTTCCTCGCGACAGTCCTTGACCTTGCTCATTGCAAGGAGGAATCTGGCCCAATAGTGATGTACTGTCTCTTGGGGCTCTTGTCTAATATGGGAAAGATCACTTGAATATGGGTGGGTGGGTAGATTTAAGTCCAAATCCTGACCCGATCTGAGTCCCAGGGGCGGAGGAGTTTCCAAGCTTGGCAGTTCGCACTCCGGGATGTTGCCCAATAGTTCTGGCCCGCTGTCTGATTCTAGGTTCGCAGCTTGGGCCATGTCCTCCCGTGGATGGGTATCCGGCTTGGAGAGCTCGGGAATCCGTACATAGTTTGTCCTCAAAATAGAGGAAGAATTGCTACACTGTTCCTCCACTACCGCTATCTGATGGGTGACCGGCGGAGAGTTAATCTCCCTTTGGTCAGGTTTAAGCCCGATCCGATCATAGTCCGTTGCGACTCCCAGGGCGGCGATGCGATCCAAGAGCTCGTTCAGAGAAGAGAGCTCTATTGGATCCATCTGCTAGGCAAATCCCGAGCCGACGTGGAGGCTGTTTTTGATGACCCGGGAAGTCATCGTTAGCGCGCCGGCCGGAGGGGCGGTCATGACGAAACCGCCTAGTCGGAGAGTTTAGCCTATAGCCAGGGCTCCCCCCGAGGTAACGTTGTCCTTGACAACAAGATGAGCCATCGAGCCTTATCGTGACGGCACGATGGAACTCTCAATGAAA
Organism: Triticum dicoccoides; assembly: GCF_002162155.2. Classification (NCBI taxonomy): domain Eukaryota; kingdom Viridiplantae; phylum Streptophyta; class Magnoliopsida; order Poales; family Poaceae; genus Triticum; species Triticum dicoccoides. Next base: position 538,207,909 of record NC_041386.1, on the reverse strand, counting down.
GCACCAATGTCGGTGTCAAAACCGGCGGATCTCGGGTAGGGGGTCCCGAACTGTGCGTCTAAGGCGGATGGTAACAGGAGGCAGGGGACACAATGTTTACCTAGGTTCGGGCCCTCTCGATGGAGGTAATACCCTATGTCCTGCTTGATTGATCTTGATGATATGAGTATTACAAGAGTTGATCTACCACGAGATCATAGAGGCTAAAACCTAGAAGCTAGCCTATGATTCTGATTGTTGTTGTCCTACGGACTAAACCCTCCGGTTTATATAGACACCGGAGGGGGCTAGGGTTACAAAGAGTCGGTTACAAGGGAGGAGATGTACATATCTAAATTGCCAAGCTTGCCTTCCACGCAAAGGAGAGTCCCACCCGGACACGGGACGAAGTCTTCAATCTTGTATCCTCATAGTCCAACAGTCCGGCCAAAGTACATAGTCCGGCTGTCCGAGGACCCCCTAATCCAGGACTCCCTCACCAGGGGTTTAGAGATTGAAAACCTTGAGGTAGAGAACATATGCATGTTCGGTAAATGGCAATATAGACTATCTATAGAGGAGGAAGGTGCGTGGAAATAGTCATTGCGTAACAAGTATTTGCAATTTAAGACCCTCGCACAAGTGACGGCGCTGATGAACGATTCACCTTTTTGGAAGGAGCTTATGCAAACAAAGGTTGCCTTTTTCAGTAAGTCCAAATTCATTGTAGGGAACGATAATACTACTAGATATTGGGAAGAACATATCTAGGAGAGACACCACTGGCCATACAATATTCAACCCTTTACAATATTGCACAACGTAAAGACGCTTTCGTAACCATAATTCTGTAGGGGAATGCAGTAATTTCAAAAAAATTCTATGCACATGCAAGATCTATCATGGTGACGTATAGCAACGAGAGGGGAAGAGTGTTGTCCATGTACCCTCGTAGACCGTAAGCGGAAGTGTTATGACAACGCGGTTGATGTAGTCGAACGTCTTCATGATCTGACCGATCCTAGCACCGAAAGTACAGCACCTCCACGATCTGCGCACGTTCGGCTCGGTGACGTCCCACAAACTCTTGATCCAGCTGAGTGTCGAGGGAGAGCTTCGTCAGCACGACGGCGTGATGACGGTGATGATGAAGCTACCAAAATAGGGCTTCGCCTAAGCACTGCAACGATATGACCGAGGTGGATTATGGTGGAGGGGGCCACCGCACACGGTTAAGACAACAGTCAACTTGTGTGTCTATGGGGTGCCTCCTTCCCCCGTATATAAAGGAGTGGAGGAGGAGGGAGGGCCATCCCTGAATGGC
>NC_041386.1:538154882-538206306 GCF_002162155.2 Triticum dicoccoides | reverse complement strand
GGCCTGGCCCCCCACCCAATTAGGATTGGGCTTGGGGGGGAGCGCGCCCCCTCCTAGGCTTCCTTCTCCTCTCTCCCACTAAGGCCCAATAAGGCCCATATACTACCCAGGGGGTTCCGTAACCTCCCGGCACTCTGGTATATTCCTGAACTCACCTGGAACCATTATGATGTCCAAACATAGGCTTCCAATATATTGATCTTTATGTCTCGACCATTTCGAGACTCCTCATCATGCCCATGATCACATCCGGGACTCCGAACAACCTTCTCTACATCAAAACACATAAACTCATAATACCGATCGTCACCGAACATTAAGCGTGCGGACCCTACGGGTTCGAGAACTATGTAGACATGACCGAGACTCATCTCCGGTCAATAACCAATAGCGGAACCTTGATGCTCATATTGGTTCCTACATATTCTACGAAGATCTTTATCGGTCAAACCGCATAACAACATACGTTGTTCCCTTTCTCATCGGTATGTTACTTGCCCGAGATTCGATCGTCGGTATCTCAATACCTAGTTCAGTCTCGTTACCGGCAAGTCTCTTTACTTGTTCTGTAATCATTCATCCCACAACTAACTCATTAGTCACATTGCTTGCAAGGCTTATAGTGATGAGTATTACCGAGAGGGCCCAGAGATACCTCTCCGATACACGGAGTGACAAATCCTAATCTCAATCTATGCCAACCCAACAAACACCATCGGAGACACCTCTAGAGCATCTTTATAATCACTCAGTTATGTTGTGACGTTTGATAGCACACTAAGTGTTCCTCCGGTATTCGGGAGTTGCATAATCTCATAGTCATAGGAACATGTATAAGTCATGAAGAAAGCAATAGCAATAAACTAAACAATCATTATGCTAAGCTAATGGATGGGTCTTGTCCATCACATCATTCTCTAATGATGTGATCCCGTTCATCAAATGACAACAATGTCCATGGCTAGGAAACTTGACCATCTTTGATTAACGAGCTAGTCAAGTAGAGGCATACTAGGGACACTCTGTTTGTCTATGTATTCACACATGTACTAAGTTTCCGGTTAATACAATTCTAGCATGAATAATAAACATTTATCATGATATAAGGAAATATAAATAACAACTTTATTATTGCCTCTAGGGCATATTTCCTTTAGTCTCCCACTTTCACTAGAGTCAATAATCTAGTTCACATCATCATGTGATTTAACACCAATAGTTGACATCTTTATGTGTTAGTTCACATCTCCATGTGACTAATACCCAAAGGGTTTACTAGAGACAATAATCTAGTTCACATCGATGTGTGATTAACACCCAAAGAGTGATCATGTTTTGCTTGTGAGAGAAATTTAGTCAACGGGTATGCCACATTCAGAGTCGTATATATTTTGCAAATTTTCTATGTCTACAATGCTTTGCACGGAGCTACTCTAGCTAATTGCTCACACTTTCAATATGTATCTAGATCAAGACTTAGAGTCATCTAGATCGGTGTCAAAGCTTGCATCGACGTAACTCTTTACGACGAACTCTTTGTCACCTCCATAACCGAGAAACATTTCCTTATTCCACTAAGGATATTTTTGACCGTTGTCCAGTGATCCACTCCTGGATCACTATTGTACCCTCTTGTCAATCTCATGGTGAGGTACACAATAGGTCTGGTACATAGCCTAATGCTACCTCTTGAGCATGTGTTGGTTTTCCCTTGAAGAGGAAAGGGTGATGCAGCAAAGTAGCGTAAGTATTTCCCTCAGTTTTGAGAACCAAGGTATCAATCCGGTAGGAGATTACACGCAAGTCGCCTAGTACCTGCACAAACAAACAAGAACCTCGCAACCAACGCGATAAAGGGGTTGTCAATCCCTTCATGGTCACTTACAAAAGTGAGATCTGATAGAGATAATAAGATAAATATTTTTGGTATTTTTATGATATAGATTGGAAAATAAAGATTGCAAAATAAATGGCACCAAAAATAACTAGTTGATAGGAGATTAATATAATGGAAAATAGACCTGGGGGCCATAGGTTTCACTAGTGGTTTCTCTCAAGATAGCAAATTCTACGGTGGGTGAACAAATTAATGTCTAGCAATTGATAGAAAAGCGAATAATTATGAGAGTATCTAGGCATGGTCATGTATATAGGCATCACATCCGCGACAAGTAGACCAAAACGATTATGCATCTACTACTATTACTCCACACATCGACCGCTATCGAGCATGCATCTAGAGTATTAAGTTCATAAGAATAGAGTAACGCATTAGGCAAGATGACATGGTGTAGAGGGATAAACTCAAGCAATATGATATAAACCCCATCTTTTTATCCTCGATGGCAACAATACAATACATGCCTTGCTGCCCCTGCTGTCACTGGGAAAGGACACCGCAAGATTGAACCCAAAGCTAAGCACTTCTCCCATTGCAAGAAAGATCAATCTAGTAGGCCAAACCAAACTGATAATTCAAAGAGACTTGCAAAGATATTTAAATCATGCATAAAAGAATTCAGAGAAGAATCAAATATTGTTCATAGATAATCTTGATCATAAAACCACAATTCATCGGATCTCGACAAACACACCGCAAAAAGAATTACATCGAATAGATCTCCAAGAGAATCGAGGAGAACTTTGTATTGAGATCCAAAGAGAGAGAAGAAGCCATCTAGCTAATAACTATGGACCCAAAGGTCTGTGGTAAACTACTCACACATCATCGGAGAGGCTATGGTGTTGATGTAGAAGCCCTCCGTGATCGATTCCCCCTCCGGCTGAGCACCGGAAAAGGTCCCAAGATGGGATCTCATGGGTACAGAAGGTTGCGGTGGGGGAAATAGGGTTTTGTGGTGCTCCTAGATGTTTTCGGGGTATATGGGTATTTATAGGAGGAAGAAGTACGTCGGTGGAGCTGCGAGGGGCCCACGAGGGTGGGGGCGCGCCGACCCCCCTGGGCGCGCTCTCCTACCTTGTGGCCTCCTCGCTTCTTTCTTCACGTCCACTCCAAGTCTCCTGGATCACGTTTGTTCCAAAAATAGCTCTCCCGAAGGTTTTATTCCGTTTAGATTCCAAAAATGGTGCTATCATTTAAGGCATTAATAATTTCAATGATGCTCACATCACTACTAGGAAAAGCCTACTAATGGCATGGCGTGATACTAATGGCGCACCAGTAGTGCGCCATTAGTATACCAGATACTAATGGCGCACCACTGGTGCGCCATTAGTATGCCTAGAGGTGCGCCATTACTATCTGACTTAGTAATGGCGCACCACATAGAAGTGAGCCATTAGTAATAATTTTGTTTCAAATTATTTTTGGAATTTCAATTTTTTTATTTTTTTTCTTAATCTCGGGTCACTATGGCTTAATCTTGTCAAATCGCACTCTGTGGTCAAACTTCCCGGAAGGTCACCCATCCTCACACTACTCCAGCCCAAGCACGCTTAATTTCGTAGTTCTATCCAACCCCAGCACCACCTCACTTCACAGGCACTTGTTGATATATCTATCATATCAATCCTATTAAACCTTGCTGATGTCTAGGACTTTGTTCATGTTCATGAGTATGATGAAATTTTGAAAAAATATTTCAAACTTCCTGGTCATATTACGTATCATATTTTGAAAAATAATTCAATTTTTTTTCGAAACCATTTTTTTCTGTTACTAGTGGCGCACCTAGCATACGGTGCGCCAATAGTAAGTTTGAAATTTTTTGAATTTTTTTGCCTCCGGATCTTAAAAGCCCCGTAACTTTTTTTCTGTTAGGTTTTTGGGGATTTTGAAAATGTTTAAGGGGGATCCCCCGTTAAATTCGGATGTAACTTTTCGAGTAGATGATTTTTCATATAGAAAACTTTTTAATCTGAGTTCGTATGCAAAAGTTATGCCCATTTTACAAATTTCAGAGAGATTTTGCAAATAAAGTCGAAATGCATATTTGTAAATTTTCCCAACAACTAGACCACATATCACATGGGAAACTTATTCTCTTTTATTTTTTGACATTTCCATCATTTTCTTTTATTTTATTTTAAACTGAAAAGGCGGTCCACGGTGGGGGTGCATTCGGTGGAAGTTTTGGGCCAAGTTAGTAATGGCGCACCGTGGGAGTGATGCGCCATTACTAGTTAAACTAGTAATGGCGCACCACACCCACGGTGCGCCATTACTAGTTTTGAAAAAAAGCAAATTCTGATTTTTTTTGAAAAAAAACTTAGTAATGGCGCACCAGTTAACAGTGCGCCATTACTAGTTTTAACTAGTAATGGCGCACTGTCCACTGGTGCGCCATTACTACTTTTGAAAAAAATTGAAAAAAAAATTTGAAAATAATTTACTAGTGGTGCACCGTGGATGTGGTGCGCCATTACTAGTTTAACTAGTAATGGTGCACTATCCACTGGTGCCCCATTACTAGTTTTGAAAAAAAATGAAATTTTTTTGTTACTAATGGCGCACCGTGGATGTGGTGCGCCATTAGTATTTGGAGACTAATGGCGCACCAACACATGGTGCACCATTACTATATACTAATGGCGCACCACATGTCTGGTGCACCATTAGTGGCCATATCATCTATAGCCCTTTTCCTAGTAGTGCATGAAAGACAAGAATTGAAGCACAAAAGAGAGCATCATAAAACACATGACAAACACATCTAAGTCTAACATACTTCCTATGCATAGGCATCTTATAGGCAAACAAATTATCATATCAAGCAAAAACTAGCATATGCAAGGAAGCGGAAAGAAACAATAGCAATCTCAACATAATGAGAGGTAATTTAGTAACATGAAAATTTCTACAATCATATTTTCCTCTCTCATAATAATTACATGTGGGATCATGTGACGCCCCAAGACCGGAGCTTCAGATGCCTTCCAGGGTTTCTGGGTTTCGTTGTGTGATTTGTTTGGTTTGTTGCATCTTGTGCATTGCATCATGTCATCATGCCATCATCTCATAATTCTTTTTGCAACTCAACTAAATAAATTGCATGGATCTTCGGTCCATTTAAATCGAGGGAATTCACATGGTGATTCTCTTTATAACATATCCTCCCAATATTAGGGAGCTATGATAAATAATCCATTCTTATGGAATCACCTAAAACACACTTGCAAAATTTCCCCATGCCTTTGTTATCTCGCTTCTTGACCTCAAACCTTGTCCGTAAATTCTTTCGTCGTTTTCCGGAATTCCACCAAAAACCTCAAGATTTTTGGACCTTCCTTTTACCAAGTCCCAGTTCAAACCCATTTGAATTAAATTCAAATGAGTTTGAATTTATATCTTTCAGTCTTGCCGTTTCTAATTTTCTTGGGTCAAACTTATATTTTGTGAGTCCAAGAAAATTAACCGCATGTCCAAATTCCTCTTCCAACTTTCTCTTCTCTCCTTTTTTTCCTTTCTTCTACTTCTCCGTTTTTTTAAATAAAGAGGAGAGAGAAGAGAGCTAGCTGGACCTCCCCTGCTGCGCCAGCCGCAACCTGCAGCTAGGCCGGCCCATTCGGCCCAAGGCCAAGGCCCAGCCAGTCCCACCGGTTAACCCTAGCGTCCTTGATTCCTTCCCCTCGCTCCATCCTCATCCCTCAACTCCGCCAGAGAGGCAGAACGCACGCGCCGCCCGACTCCCATCTCCTCGATCTCCCCTCGAACCCCTTCTCTCAATCCACCTCCCTCTCCCCTTGTTCGTCTCCTTACGCCACCCGTTCGTCGCCTTACGCCACCCGTTCGTCGCCTTACGCCACCCCTTTTCATTTCCACCTCGATGTCAAATGCTTCATAATAATGCTCTTGTCAACTTTTAATAATAATTGCATAAACTTGTTCATGTCACCCGCATCATGATAACAACAACTAAAATGTTTAAATTGTTGTTGCACCAAATTGCTAAATGCATATGGGGATTTACCGGAATTGTTGTTTGTTATTTCCGGCCTCATTTAAACTTGCCTAGATAGGTAGTTCCACTTTGCTTCATCTGTTGACATGCTTAACAACATTTAATTAAAATGCATCAACCGCGTGTGTAACCATGATGGTCTCTTTCCGACAGAGTCCGGGAAGTGAGCACGGTGTTGGAGTAATGCTTGGCGTAGGTTGTTCTAGGATCACTTCTTGATCATAGTTTCTCGATCGTGCTTTACCTTCTCTTCTTGCTCTCATTTGCGTATGTTAGCCACCATATATGCTAGTCGCTTGCTGCAGCTCCACCTCATACCTTTACCTTACCCATAAGCTTTAGTAGTCTTGATCGCGAGGGTGCGAGATTGCTGAGTCCCCGTGACTCACAGATACTTCCAAAACCAGCTTGCAGGTGCCGATGATGCCATTCCAGGTGACGCAACCAAGCTCAGGAGGAGCTCGATGAAGATCTTGTCCTTTGTGTTGTTTCGTTCTAGTTGATCAGTAGTAGAGCCCAGTTGGGGTCGATCGGGGACCTTGTCGCTTTTGGGGTTCTTCTTTATTTTGGTTCCGTAGTCGGACCTTGATTGTATTTGGATGTTGTAATGCTTTATTCATGTAATTGTGTGAAGTGGCGATTGTAAGCCAACTATGTATCTTTTTCCCTTATGTATTACATGGGTTGTGTGAAGATTACCTCACTTGCGACATTGCTTTCAATGCGGTTATGCCTCTAAGTCGTGCTTCGACACGTGGGAGATATAGCCGCATCGAGGGCGTTACAAGTTGGTAATCAGAGCCTTCCCCGACCTTAGGTGCCCCATTGCTTGATCGTTTTTAGCAGCCGTTGTTGAGTCTAGAAAAATGTTTTGAGTCATTTAGGAATTATATATCGAAGAGTTTAGGAATTCTTTTTACTCCCCAGTCCCTTTGTCGCTCTGATGAGGCATCCTGACGTAGAGTTTTGACTCTTCTCTTCTCAAATTTCACTAAAAAAAATTTAGGATCACGCGGGTATTTTGGAATCGTTCCGATGGTTTTGTGACGAGAACATTGTTCTTGGTGCCTCCTATCTTTAGGGGTTGTGGCAGTGTCCCGGGGAGTTGAGCTCCGAGGTGTTGTCGTCACAATTTTATCGTTGCAGTTCTGGAATACCTGAGTTTAGTACGCCGACATCGAAAATCTCTTTTATGCAGTTCGTTGGTGAGATAACCTCGATGTCACCCAGTACTGGGGCGGGGGTTCGGGAGTATCGCCATAACTCGTATAACGGATGCTTTTCGAAGGTTGAGGTAGATGATTTCCAAAGGTTTCTTGGTTATGTGTTGAAGGATGGATACAGCTGGATGTAGGATTTGTTAGTTTGGGTGAGATATTATGCTTCCCCTGTATCCCCAACACCTGATTGCATAACCGGAAAATTTCGGGAGTTTATAAGTGGGAATTCAAGTAGCTCTTAGGATATCTTTCCGATAGATGTATGATATGAAATTGGGGTTCGACGTCTAGTGGTCCGCCTATTCACGGTCGGTTTTACAGTGGTCTCGTTGTGTCTTAAAGAGTCCTTGGCTATGCCGACTCGGGGACGCTTCGTATGTCATGTGCACTGCCTTGTACATGATGGTGCTATACGATCGAGCCCGTGTAGGCCCCACCACGAAAACTTCGGATGAAATCTCTATCATATGTTTGTTCTGACTTATTCCACAAGCCAATCCTTTGTTTTTGTTTTGAGTTGTGGTATTCGAGTTGCTTCGAAGTCAAGAGTTGATTCCATACCTTTCCTAAATGGTGTTCTCATACCCCGATGTGAACACTAATCCTTCTTGATCATCGAGTTTGTCATGTCAATCCTTTTAACCAGTGTGCTTCTCTTCAAGTGGGTCCAATCATTTCAACATCCGCAAGATCAATTATCAGTTCTCCTCAATGTTGTTTGTTCATCCGTTCCAAGTTGTGTTTGTTTTTCCCGCCCACCCACCCTTTTTCTTCAAGGACTAAGATTTCTTTATCAAGTATCCTTTTATTCTTGTGAAGTCTCTCCATTCTTTTCCGTCAATGTTCTTATCCGGTGATTCTCATGAAGATCCTAATGGAACCTCAAGTTCATCATTCTTCATTCTTTTCATCTCCGGTGGTTTCAAGTCAAGCTGTGTTGATCACATCCTTTTCCTCGTTTCAAATGTGTTCTTATGCCGGTGCACCTCTTAATCTTCCCCGCTTGCTATTCTATTGTTTCGGAGTGCTCAATATATCTCAAAAGGCTCGTCTTGTCATTCAAGATCCGTTCAACCTATTTCGAGGTTGTTATCTCATTCAAGCTGTTTAACTCAACCGGTGCAATCTTCTTTTCAAGTAATCATTCAACAGTGTTTCTTTTGAGTGGGCCCTAACCCACAGGTCTTTTCCCAGGATCTTACCTAACTCTTCTTATTTTCCCGGAGTTATCCTCAAATTTTCTTTTCGAAGTTTGACGTAAGAATGATTTATCATCAGTCAAATGTCTTTCTCCAAGATCTTCCAAATTGTTTTCATCATTGGTTCAACTTTTCTATTCTTCTTTATTCCGGAGTGTCTCAACAATTCACGGTGGTGTTACTCATCGTCTTTTCCAACTTTTGAAGACCGAAGAAGAGTTTCTCTTTAATCTTGCTCCATTATCTTCAAGATTAATGGTGCTAGATTCATACCATCCTCTCATAATTGTTTGATTGTGAGAATTCTTTCCACCCATCCGAAGCAAATTCAAGAGTCTTCTCAATTTGTTATCCGGAGTCCATCAATTCAGGTGTATTCATTCTCAGCCTTCAGTTGTCATTCTCCAATCTTACCAGTGCATCAAGTGATCTCTAATCAGTTCGTGATCCCTTTGTTCCCTTGTATCTAAATCCTCTCAAGTATCTTCATTCTTTTTATAATTCTTCCCAGTGATTCATCCCTTTACTTCGTTCATTTTCAATTCTTACGGTGGTCCGTTCAAGAGTTCTCTTCCTTGGTCACCATATCAATTTATTCGTTGTTTCAACCCTTCCGGTGGTTCGTTCAATACCTTCTCAAGTTTGCGCTATATCTCTCTTAATCATTTCTACGAGAATAAGTAGTGTGCCAAATCCATTGTTTGTCATCAATTTAAATTGGTAAAGGATAAGCATAATGTAATTCTTATTCTTGTTTTCATCCAAGTGATTAACTCCTTATTCCGGAGGCTCATCAAATTCTCGGTTTCATTTGTTTCATCTTTTCTTTTCCCGGAGTTCCAAGCTCTCTCAATTATATCGTCATGAAGATCCATCTAATCATTACAAGGTTTCACCTTGTGTTTTCAACTTCCCTTTCTTTTCGTTACCCTTTTGTTTACTGGAGTTCTTCATGGAGGCTCTACATGTTGGTTCATCAAGGATTTAATTCCTTTTTGAAGTGTTCATTGAGATTCTTTTCTAAAGGAGCTCAAGTATTCTTCTTCGTGCAATCCGGAGTGCAATTCCTTATACCATATCATTGGAGATGGTATTATGTCATTCTTGATAATTTGAGTTCATGTTTCATGATTCACATGTTGTTAAGAATGAGATATTTTAAATTCATCAACCTCTTCGTTGGATTTATCTTGGGTTATTTTTCACCTAAAGCATTCCCTAAGGATTGTTGCTATCTATGGTGCTCATAAATGACTTAAGTAATTCATCTATTCCCCGGTGAAATAAGTTTTCTCGTCTCCTCATTCATAGCAATCCTATTCTTTTCCCGTGAGTGGCAGGTGGTCACCCCATGATTTGACATGTATTCCATAAGACCATATCAAGCTTATTCTTTTCGTTGTTGGTTTCCAACAACTCCATGCGACCCTTCTCGTTAAGATGTTTTTCAAGCTCATCAGAGGTAGAAGATGTTGTTTTCTTCTCCGTTCTTTTGTTCCGTCGATACAACTTCTATTCTTTCGTTCCGGAGGCATTGTGTTGTTGTTCTCTTCAACCCATCATCTTGTTTTGTCAAGATCATGTTCTTTTCGGGCTTATCCATTTAACCGGGGTGTCATGCCCTCTTTTAAAGTTCTTCCCATTTTATCAACTTTTGTCCCCTTCTCAACCGGAGTGTCGTCTGAAATCGTTCTTACCCATTGTGCCATTCTTCCATTAGTTCCAGAGGCAGTGTGTTGTTGATTTCATCAAGTATCCTCTCGTCTTGTCAAGTTCTTGTTAATTCCTTCCATTTTCAGTCAGAGTGTTGTCCAAATTATATCATTCTTAATCCTTCTCTATCTTGTTTTAACTGAAGTGGTTTCAATATATATCTTGCCCTTCAACCTCAAGGTTTTTTCGCAATGTTCTTTGTTCCTCTCTTCTAACGGAGTGTTTTCGACTTCGTTCACCTCCGTTGTATTCTTTCTCGAATTTGTTCAACCTCGCAAGGTTCTTTGGTTTCACTCATTTGTCAAAGAAGCAATTTGTTTTACCTCTTCTCTTCCTCTTCCTTTTCCCTCCGGTGCCCTCCTAGATCTCGGGACGAGATCCTCTCGTAGTGGTGGAGTGTTGTGACGCCCCAAGACCGGAGCTTTAGATGCCTTCCAGGGTTTCTGAGTTTCGTCGTGTGATTTGTTTGGTTTGTTGCATCTTGTGCATTGCATCATGTCATCATGCCATCATCTAATAATTCTTTTTGCAACTCAACTAAATAAATTGCATGGATCTTCGGTCCATTTAAATCGAGGGAATTCACATGGTGATTCTCTTTATAACATATCCTCCCAATATTAGGGAGCTATGATAAATAATCCATTCTTATGGAATCACCTAAAACACACTTGCAAAATTTCCCCATGCCTTTGTTATCTCGCTTCTTGACCTCGAACCTTGTCCGTAAATTCTTTCGTCGTTTTCCGGAATTCCACCAAAAACCTCAACATTTTTGGACCTTCCTTTTACCAAGTCCCAGTTCAAACCCATTTGAATTAAATTCAAATGAGTTTGAATTTATATCTTTCAATCTTGCCGTTTCTAATTTTCTTGGGTCAAACTTATTTTTTGTGAGTCCAAGAAAATTAACCGCATGTCCAAATTCCTCTTCCATCTTTCTCTTCTCTCCTTTTTTTCCTTTCTTCTACTTCTCCGTTTTTTTAATAAAGAGGAGAGAGAAGAGAGCTAGCTGGGCCTCCCCTGCTGTGCCAGCCGCAACCTGTAGCTAGGCCGGCCCATTCGGCCCAAGGCCAAGGCCCAGCCAGTCCCACTGGTTAACCCTAGCCTCCCTGATTCCTTCCCCTCGCTCAATCCTCATCCCTCAACTCCGCCAGAGAGGCAGAACGCACGCGCCGCCCGACTCCCATCTCCTTGATCTCCCCTCGAACCCCTTCTCTCGATCCACCTCCCTCTCCCCTCGTTCGTCTCCTCCCTCCTTGCGCCGTCAGGAGGAGAGGCAGAGAGGAGCGTTGCCCCGTGGCCATTCTCCTCTACCCCACCGGTGAGCCTCTGCTCTGCCTCGCCTCCCGCCTCCTCCATAGCCTTCCTCCACCACCCTGGCCTGCTACCCCCCCTCCTCGACCCGCCACCAGGGAGGAGTCCCGCTCGGTCCCCCTCGTCCTCCTCCTCTGTGCCGACCCACATCCATGGCCGCCGAGCCACCGCCTTACGCCACCCGTTCGTCGCCTCATTGCAGCGTCCTGCTTCGCCCAACGCTGCTGCGCGCCAAGTCCCTCAACCGGAGCGCCGCGCCTCTGCCGTCACCGCGCCAAGTTTCCTGCTCCTGCCGCCAGAGCCCTGCACCACGCCGCATCCTTAAGTGCCCCGCCTCGTCGCCGGCACCTGCTCTGCCTCCTCGTCGCTCCTCTCGGCCTCCCGCGGTTACTCTGTTCCGTCGCCTTGCTGCACGGCGTTTGGCCCTGCCCCTTGTCGAGCTGCCGGAGCCGGCAGTCGCCTGAGCTCTCCCTTGAGTGCGCCTCGCTCCATCGCTTCTTCTGGCCGAGGCTTTGTATTCCTCTGTTGCACTGTGTGAGACCGTGACAGCCACATGGTGGCCACCTCTGCAGCCTCATGTTGTTGTTTTGTGCCTCTTCCTTGATTGCGTTGACGTCAAGACCGTGGTCACCACCATCATGGGTGCCAAGTTCCTCTTCCGGAGTCTTCAAATGCATGAGGACCCCGATCCCGATAACGACTACCACACCGGAATGCCAAGTACAGGGATGCGACGAGCTTCTCTCCGAATGAATGTATGACTACACGGTGTTGCGCCAAGTACCCCGATGGCCGGAGCCCTTGGATCCGTCAAGTTCGTCTACGAACCGTGAACAACTATCGTCGACGTTAAACGTGTACCACTACCGCCGCCCGAACGTCTACAGAACATGTACCGTCGACCCTCGAAGAACCATGGACGTCGAGTTCCTTGTTCTGACCCCGAACACCTATGGAGTGTGAACATCTAAGAAACGAGAATGTCTACTTCCACTACTTCCTCTACGTTGACTTGTACCGCTTCGATAATGCACGCTTCAGAGGTATAACGTCGAGACGACCGCCATGGACGATTGCACGTGTTGTTTGAGATGCACCCTTTGTTTGCACCGTATCCAAATTGTCACTCATTTTCTTGTCGCCAACCCGTGGGACACCCGGAATCCGGGAGCGCCCCACCATCTTTTGCACGCATCCGCGCACTTCTCCTTTTCATCGGTATCTCAATCGAGTTACCAGAACCAGGACGTTGCCGTGGCACCGTTTCGTTATCGTTGCCGTGGCACCCCTTTTCATTTCCACCTCGATGTCAAATGCTTCATAATAATGCTCTTGTCAACTTTTAATAATAATTGCATAAACTTGTTCATGTCACCCGCATCATGATAACAACAACTAAAATGTTTAAATTGTTGTTGCACCAAATTGCTAAATGCATATGGGGATTTACCGGAATTGTTGTTTGTTATTTCCGGCCTCATTTAAACTTGCCTAGATAGGTAGTTCCACTTTGCTTCATCTGTTGACATGCTTAACAACATTTAATTAAAATGCATCAACCGCGTGTGTAACCATGATGGTCTCTTTCCGACAGAGTCCGGGAAGTGAGCACGGTGTTGGAGTAATGCTTGGCGTAGGTTGTTCTAGGATCACTTCTTGATCATAGTTTCTCGATCGTGCTTTACCTTCTCTTCTTGCTCTCATTTGCGTATGTTAGCCACCATATATGCTAGTCGCTTGCTGCAGCTCCACCTCATACCTTTACCTTACCCATAAGCTTAAATAGTCTTGATCGCGAGGGTGCGAGATTGCTGAGTCCCCGTGACTCACAGATACTTCCAAAACCAGCTTGCAGGTGCCGATGATGCCATTCCAGGTGACGCAACCAAGCTCAGGAGGAGCTCGATGAAGATCTTGTCCTTTGTGTTGTTTCGTTCTAGTTGATCAGTAGTAGAGCCCAGTTGGGGTCGATCGGGGACCTTGTCGCTTTTGGGGTTCTTCTTTATTTTGGTTCCGTAGTCGGACCTTGATTGTATTTGGATGTTGTAATGCTTTATTCATGTAATTGTGTGAAGTGGCGATTGTAAGCCAACTATGTATCTTTTTCCCTTATGTATTACATGGGTTGTGTGAAGATTACCTCACTTGCGACATTGCTTTCAATGCGGTTATGCCTCTAAGTCGTGCTTCGACACGTGGGAGATATAGCCGCATCGAGGGTGTTACAGATCATAAGCAAACTCAACAAAATAGCTATTGCATAAAATATTTTCAACACGATCCACATGCATGCAAAGTTGACACTCTTCCAAAATAGTGACATTAACATTAACTAAAGTCATGACCTCTCCAAACCCACTTTTATCAAAAAAAATCATAAGATTGAACATTCTCCAAATGTGTGGGATCTAAAGTCGACACCCTTCCAAACCCACTTTCAACAATATTGCAAACACTATTATCAATCTCATATTCATCATGGGGCTTAAACAAATTTTCAAGATCAAAAGAAGAATCACTCCAATCATGATCATTGCAACAAATAGTAGCTATAGCGAAACTAGCATCCCCAAGCTTAGGGTTTTTCATATTATTAGCACAATTGACATTAATAGAATTTATAATAACATCATTGAAATCTTGTTTTTCATTGAAGGAACTATCAAGTATGGGTGCAATAGCAACGATCTCATGTTTAACATAAGGAACTATAGCAAATTCATCTTCATAAATATTGGCATCATGGCCACAAGAATAGCAAGCATCATGTTCATCAAGGGGTATTTCAATCAAATCATCGGAATCATAATTATCTATAGATTCATGCATATCATTATTTTCTTCCAAAGAAACGGTCATTCTTTCAATACATTCTTTGACATAGACATTATGAGCATAGTTTTCATAGCAATATTTAAGTACGTCAAAATTTTCAGATTCCTTGAGAGTAATATCATACTTTTCAATCAAAGAAGCAACTTCATAAGCACCCTTAAAAGCAACAAATTCTTCAATTTGTTCGATATCGTAGTAACTATAAACACCCTTTGCATAAAAAGATAAGATTTCATTGTCATTAAACTCACATAGGTAGGGGAGGTGTTTTTTAGGGTTCTTAGAGCAATAAGTAAAATCATAAATTTTACAAAGATTCCAGGCATAACACTACAATCTGTTTATTTGATCCCATAAGAGTCTCCCTTCTTCAAACAAACGGTGACGCACAAAATGAGCATGCTCATCTAAAGATTTCCCATCAACCAGGCTAGTTGGGGTTTCAGCACGAGCGCATAAGGATCGAAGATGATCCAAGTGGAACACTTTAAGTGGATCCATATCAATAGATTTTTATCAATCAAAGATGCAAGAAAATAGAAGGCACATGGAAACACAAACAAAGATACATAGGGGAAGAAGGCGAAGAAAACGCAAAGGTTTTTGAAAATCATTTTAGAAGTGGCGGAGAGGAAAACAAGAGGCAAATGGCAAATAATGTAATGCAAGGGATAAGAGTTTGTGATGAGTACTTGGTATGTCTTGACTTGTGCATAGATCTCCCTGACAACGGCGCCAGAAATGGCTAGTTGTTGGGAGATCAAATCTTGACTTGACTTGACTTGGTGCAACCTCCTCGGCAACGGCGCCAGAAATCCTTCTTGCTACCTCTTGAGCATGCGTTGGTTTTCCCTTGAGGAAAGGGCGATGCAACAAAGTAGCTTAAGTATTTCCCTCAGTTTTGAGAACCAAGGTATCAATCCAGTAGGAGATTACACGCAAGTCGCCTAGTACCTGCACAAACAAACAAGAACCTCGCAAGCAATGCGATAAAGGGGTTGTCAATCCCTTCATGGTAACTTATGAAAGTGAGATCTGATAGAGATAATAAGATAAATATTTTTGGTATTTTTATGATATAGATTGGAAAATAAATGTTGCAAGATAAACGACACCAGAAATGACTAGTTGACGGGAGATTAATATAATGGAAAATAGACCCGGGGGCCATAGGTTTCACTAGTGGCTTCTCTCAAGATAGCAAATTCTACGGTGGGTGAACAAATTACTGTCGAGCAATTGATTGAAAAGTGAATAATTATGAGAATATCTAGGCATGATCATGTATAAGGGCATCACATCTGTGACAAGTAGACCAAAACGATTCTGCATCTACTACTATTACTCCACACATCGAACATTATCCAGCATGCATCAAGAGTATTAAGTTCATAAGAACAGAGTAACGCATTAGGCAAGATGACATGATGTAGAGGGATAAACTCAAGCAATATGATATAAACCCCATCTTTTTATCCTCGATGGCAACAATACAATACGTGCCTTGCTGCCCCTGTTGTCACTAGGAAAGGACACCACAAGATTGAACCCAAAGCTAAGCACTTCTCCCATTGCAAGAAATATCAATCTAGTGTGCCAAACCAAACTGATAATTCGAAGAGACTTGCAAAGATATTTAAATTAGTCATAAAAGAATTCAGAGAAGAATCAAATATTGTTCATAGATAATCTTGATCATAAACCCACAATTCATCGGATCTTGACAAACACACCGCAAAAAGAATTACATCGAATAGATCTCCAAGAAAATCGAGGAGAACTTTGTATTGAGATCCAAAGAGAGAGAAGAAGCCATCTAGCTAATAACTATGGACCCGAAGGTCTGTGGTAAACTACTCACACATCATCGGAGAGGCTATGGTGTTGATGTAGAAGCCCTCCATGATCGATTCCCCCTCCGGCGGAGCGTTGGAAAAGGCCCCAAGATGGGATCTCACGGGTACAGAAGGTTGCGGCGGTGGAAATAGGGTTTCGTGGTGCTCCTGGATGTTTTCGGGGTATATGGGTATATATAGGAGGAAGAAGTATGTCGGTGGAGCTACGAGGGGCCCACGAGGATGGGGGCACGCCTACCCCTTGGGTGCGCCCTCCTGCCTTGTGGCCTCCTCGCTACTTTCTTGACGTCCACTCCAAGTCTCCTGGATCACATTTGTTCCAAAAATAACTCTCCCGAAGGTTTTATTCCGTTTGATATTCCTTTTTTGCGAAACACTAAAATAGGAAAAAAAACAGCAATTTGCACTGGCCTTTGGTTAGTATGTTAGTCCCAAAAATAATATAAAAAGGTATACTAAAGCCCATTAAACATCCAAAACAGATAATATAATAGCATGGAACAATCAAAAATTATAGATACGTTGGAGACGTATCACATAGCATACTTTATAGAACCTATGACTAAGGCATAGGGAATGACTTTTCATTCTCTTTCTATTTTCTACCGTGGTCGGGTTTTGAGTCTTTACTCAACTTCATACCTTGCAACACAGGCAAGAACTCCTTCTTTGACTGTTCCATTATGAACTACTTCAAAATCTTGTCAAGGTATGTACTCATTGAAAATTTATCAAGCGTCTTGATCTATCTCTATAGATCTTGATGCTCAATATGTAAGTAGCTTCATGGAGGTCTTTCTTTGAAAAACTCCTTTCAAACACTCCTTTATGCTTTTTAGAAAATTCTACATCATTTCTGATCAACAATATGTCATTCACATATACTTATCAAAAAGACTATAGTGCTCCCACTCACTTTCTTGTAAATACAGCCTTCATCGCAAGTCTATATAAAACTATATGCTTTGATCGTATCATCAAAGCGTATATTCCAACTCCGAGATGCTTGCACCAGTCCATAGATGGATCGCCGGAGCTTGCACACTTTGTCCGCATCTTTAGGATTGACAAAACCTTCTGGTTGCATCATATACAACACTTCTTTAATAAATCCATTAAGGAATGTAGTTTGATATCCATTTGCCAGATTTCATAAATGTGGCAACTGCTAACATGATTCGTACAGACTTTTAGGCATCGATACGAGTGAGAAAATCTCATCGTAGTCAACACCTTGAACTTGTCGAAAACCTTTTACGACAATTCAAGCTTCGTAGATAGTAACACTACTATCAGCGTCCGTCTTCCTCTTGAAGATCCATTTATTCTGAATGGCTCGCCGATCATCGGGCAAGTCAATCAAAGTCCATACTTTGTTCTCATACATGGATCCCATCTCAGATTTCATGGCCTTAAGCCATTTCGCGGAATCTGGGCTCATTATTACTTCCTCATAGTTCGTAGGTTCGTCATGGTCTAATAACATGACTTCCAGAACAGGATTATCGTACCACTCTGGTGTGGGACGTACTCTGGTTAACCTGCGAGGTTCGGTAGTAACTTGATCTGAAGTTTCATGATCATCATCATTAACTTCCTCACTAATTGGTGTAGGCATCACTAGAACTAATTTCTATGATGAACTACTTTCCAATTCAGGAGAAGGTACAATTACCTCATCAAGTTCTACTTTCCTCCCACTCACTTCTTTTGAGAGAAACTCCTTTTCTAGAAAGGATCCACTCTTAGCAACAAAGATCTTGCCTTCGGATCTGTGATAGAAGGTGTACCCAATAGTTTATTTTGGGTATCCTATGAAGACGCACTTCTCCGATTTGGGTTTGAGCTTATCAGGCTGAAACTTTTTCACATAAGCATCGCAACCCCAAACTTTAAGAAATGACAGCTTATGTTTCTTGCTAAATCATAGTTCATACGGTGTCATCTCAACGGATTTTTAGACGATGCCCTATTTAACGTGAATGCAGCTGTCTCTAATGCATAACCCCAAAACGATAGTAGTAATTCGGTAAGAGACATCATAGATCGCACCATATCTAATAAAGTACGGTTATGACGTTCAGACACACCATTATGATGTGGTGTTCCAGGTGGCATGAGTTTGTGAAACTATTCCACATTGTTTTAATTGAAGGCTAAACTCATAACTCAAATATTTGCCTCCGCGATTAGTTCGTAGAAACTTTATTTTCTTGTTACAATGATTTTCCACTTCACTCTGAAATTCTTTGAACTTTTTAAATGTTCCAAACTTGTGTTTCATTAAGTAGACATACTCATATCTGCTCAAATCATCTGTGAAGGTCAGAAAATAACGATACCCACTGCGAGCCTCAACACTCATCGGACCGCATACATCGGTATGTATTATTTCCAATAAGTCAGTGGCTCACTCCATTGTCCCGGAGAACGGAGTCTTAGTCCTCTTGCCCATGAGGCATGGTTTGCAAGCATCAAATGATTCATAATCAAGT
The DNA here is from genome assembly GCF_002162155.2 of Triticum dicoccoides. Lineage (NCBI taxonomy): Eukaryota > Viridiplantae > Streptophyta > Magnoliopsida > Poales > Poaceae > Triticum > Triticum dicoccoides. The sequence goes on along the minus strand of NC_041386.1, from coordinate 538,187,750 downwards.
AATTCCAAAAGTCCATCCGCATGGAGTTTCTTCATGCGCTTTACACCAATATGACCTAAACGGTAGTGCCACAAGTATGTTGCACTATCATTATTAACTTTGTATCTTTTGGCTTCAATATTATGAATGTGTATCGCTACGATCGGGATTCAATAAACCATTTATTTTATGTGTATCACCATAGAAGGTTTTATTCATGTAAACAAAACAACAATTATTCTTTGACTTAAATGAATAATCGTATTGCAATAAACATGATCCAATCATATTATGCTCAACGCAAACACCAAATAACGTTTATTTAGGTTCAACACTAATCCCGAAGGTAGGGGGAGTATGCGATGGTGATCTTATCAACCTTAGAATCTCTTCCAACACACATCGTCACTTTGCCCTCAACTAGTCTCTGTTCATTTTGTAACTCCTGTTTCGAGTTACTAATCTTAGCAACTGAACCAGTATCAAATACCCTGGGGTTACTATGAACACTAGTAAAGTACACATCAATAACATGTATATCAAATATACTTTTGTTCGCTTTGCCATCCTTCTTATCCGCCAAGTATTTGGGGTAGTTCTGCTTCCAGTGACCATTCTGTTGGGGATATTACTACTGGGTGTAAACCGGCCAGGAGTAGCTGGATTAACTTTATGAAGATTAGAAGCCTATAAAGATGTGAAGATGATGGCACTTTACGAAGGCCCAAGGCCCAGAAGTGAGTTAAGGCCTGTAGATGTAAATCGGCTTAATCATGTAACTTGCTTTGTAAGATAGGAAGTGTAGAGACCGAACCGGAAACGTTTATGATCCGGCTTCGGGACTCTGTAAACCGACGAGCGCCACCCATGTATATAAGGGGGCGACCCGGCAGCGGTTCAAGGAACAGACAACAACTCGAGAGCCAGACAAAGAGGATTCGCTCCCTGGCCTTCGAAACCCTAGCAATACCAATCACAACTAGATGTAGGCTTTTACCTTCCTTGAAGGGGGCGAACTAGTATAAAACTCCCTGTGTCCCCTTGTCCAGTTTAACCCCTTTAAGCTAACCCGTTGCAATGGCTCCACGACTAAGTCCTTTCACAAGGACATCTGCCATGACAAACCCACGACAGTTGGCGCCCACCGTGGGGCTATCGCACGATGGTTTCGAGTTCTTGAAGGGCAGCTTTGATGGTCTCAAGGGATACGTTGTGGGCCGGATGACAAAGAGTCATCGCGGCAAGCTCTACATCGACAACGCAGAATGGGGTCCTAAGGCCGATTCAATTGAATATGGGTACCGGGTCCCCTTTGGTGGGATTCACGTCTTCATCGGCAAGATTGGCGAACCGGCCCCGGAGCCGGACACCTGCACCGACATCATTGAAATGGCTCAGCGTACAAGTTCTTCGCCGGTTCAGCCCGTGATGAAGCACGTCTTCGTAGGTGCTATCCATGGAGCAGAATACGAGGACGGACCGTCGTCGATGGAGAAACCGTTGTGTGTTCCGATGACGAGTCTTCTGGAGAAACCGAATCGCTCTATCAGTTACAAGATGGCCGGATTGGTGGGGGATCCGAGGGCAACAGTATTCCGGACCTCCCTGATCTGCCAAACCAGGCCGCTATCTTCATGGATGGTACACAGTCGGTGCCTCACTCATCAACTGCTGCAGCAATGCTCTTCGGTTCAACAACGGCCACACCAGCGGGGGCAGGAAGCTCTGCGTCGCCTCCGGCTCAAGTTCTGTCTGACTTGTTTGACGCTTTGGTAGCATTGATGGCCGCAGAGGTGGATGCAGCAGCCAGGGATCAGCACAACGCGGAGATTGCAAAGGTAAAGGATCAGATAGCCCAAGCTAAAGCGGACCTAGCGGTGGAGAACGCTAGGATGGCTATAGAACGGGCTGAATTGGAAGCACAGGCCTACCGGATTAGGTTGGATCAGAACGCTACCGAAGAAGTCCTGAGAAGAAGGTATCGATCGCATCTCCCGTCGGGTTATGAGCCGCGAAATCTCTTCAACACACCAGGAGCAGGAGCTAGTCACCAGCCGGTAATGAACCAGGCGGAGGCACCAGGAATAGGGGCGCCGGTTCAACCACGCACGATGGACCCACCTCGTCAGAACAACATTGTGCCACAGCATGTACCAACACCTCCCGGGCATTATTCCAACCCGTTGGACAATATTGTGGCCGCCGCTTCACGCCTAGCAGCCCTCCCAACCGACGGCGAATCACTAGTTGCGATTGAGGCACGTCGGGCAAGAGACCTCCTTCAAACGGCGCTAAACCAGTAGCAGGCATACTCACACAGTCGGGAGAGAATTCATTCTACTCCCCGTCCAAGCCGAAGCTACAGCAGACACGTGGAGGATGAACCGGCTGTGTCAAGCAGCGCACGTCGCCGTAACTCGCCGCGAGGGCACAACCCGGCAGGGGGAGGTGTTAATGCACAAGATGTGGTGGATCATGGCCACGCGCGTCGGGAGGCCGAGTTAGCAGCTCGACACGGAGCACGTCAACATACTCCGGTTCACCCTACCGCTTCAGTAGAACCAGGGGTGGTATTCAGTTCCTTAGGGGTGCCGTGTCTCACCCCCGCTTTGCATAATGTGAGACTGCCCAAGGATTTCAAAGGACCTCGTAAAGTGCCCAATTACACTGCCGATTTGCAACCAGAGGCGTGGGTTGAAAGTTACGAGATGGCAATGGAGATGCTGGACGTGGACGAAGCGGTATGTGCCAAATACTTCACCATGATGTTGGAGGGAACAGCTCGTACTTGGTTAAAGAGCTTACCAGTTAATTCTGTTGGATCATGGGCTGATTTGAACCACCGGTTTATCCAGAACTTCAAGGATACTTGTAAGCAACCGATGTCAATCGTGGATCTGGCCGCTTGTGTCCAAGAGGAAGGGGAGTCCACGACCCATTGGGTCAAGCGGGTCTCAGCAATTTTGCACTCATCGGATCGTATCAATGCAGATATCGCAGTACTAATGTTGGAGGGCAATTGCCGTTTTCCGCCGCTCAAACAGAAGTTAGGAAGGCTCAAGCGTCACTGCAATGATATGTCAACACTCATGGCCGCTTTGGTTAAGTACACCGATTCAGATAATACCAAGGACCCGGATTCAGAGGAGGACAAACCGGGGAAAGGGAAGAAGAACGGCAACGCCAAGGGTCAGCAGCATAATCCGGCAAGCCATGGGAATAGTGGTAAGCGCAAGGCCGACAGCATCTTGGACTTTGTAGCTAACACCAATGCTTAGGAGAATGGCCAGCGCCGCAAGGGCAAGCAGCCCCAGAGGGGCGGAGGTTCAGGCCCCAATTTGGAACGCCTGTTAAATCAACCCTGTCCAAAGAATGGATCAAAGGAGAAGCCAGCATCGCATCTTTGGAAGGACTGTTATATCATGCGGGATTTCAAGAACTCCAATATGTTCCAGTATGATAATGGCCCGCCCAGCAGTTCAGGAGGTGGTTACCACGGGCTGGGTTACGGAGGTGGCGGTTCCGGTTTAGGGTTTCAAGGCGACCAAACCGGACACGTCAATCAAGGGCACCAAGGCAACCAGGGAGGTTACAACCATCAGGGGAACCAGCAGCAGCAGTAGCACTCGGGTTACCAGAGCAATCCCAAGCAGCTAAATAGCGGGCAATATCATGTCTTCACTACTAGTTTGTGTAAGCGTGATCAGAAGCTTCACAAGAGGGCAGTAAACTCTGTTGAACTGGCAGTGCCTCAGTATTTCCGCTGGTCTGAGCAACCCATCTTGTGGAGTAGAGAGGATCACCCACCCCGGGTTGACAATCCGGGTCACTTGGCCCTGGTGGTGGCCCCTCAGGTTGGGGGGTACAAGTTCACCAAAGTGCTCATGTATAAAGGAAGTAGCATCAATATCCTATATTATGATACATTCCACCGTATGGGGCTGATAAAAAATCTTAAACCGTCAAATACCATTTTTCATGGTGTGGTCCCTGGTAAATCTGCATATCCAGTAGGCAAGATAGCCTTGGAGGTGGCTTTTGGAGATGACTATGATTCGAGGTCAGAAACATTGACTTTTGAGGTGGTAAAAATCAAAAGCCCGTATCACGCCCTGTTTGGGCGGCCGGCTTATGCTAAGTTCATGGCGAGGCCGTGTTATGTTTATCTACAGCTTAAAATGCCAGGTCATAAGGGGACTATCACAGTACATGGAAGCACAAAGATCTCTTTGGAGTGTGAGGAAGGTGATGCGGCTTATGCTGAGTCGGTTTGTGCCACGGAGGAGTTGAAATTTTATAAGGAGCAAGTTGATCCGGCAGATATGACCTCTTTGAAAAAGCCGACTACAGAACATGATCCGGCGCTGAAGTTCAAATCGGCTACAGACACTAAGATGATTGATTTTGTTCCTGGCGACTCATCCAAGCAATTCAGCATCAGCGCTAACCTGGATCCCAAATAGGAAAGCGCGCTCATCGAGTTCATCCGTGAGAACCGGGACATCTTTGCATGGAAACCTTCTGACATGCTAGGTGTACCAAGGGAACTCGCTGAGCACACACTTAACATCGATCCTAAGTTTAAACCGGTCCGACAATTTCTCCGCCTTCAATGAAGAAAGGCGTAAGGCTATCGGTGAAGAGGTAGCTCGGTTGTTGGCCGCAGGGTTTATCATGGAAGTCTTTCATCCAGAGTGGTTGGCTAATCCGGTGCTGGTTCTTAAGAAAAACGGCACTTGGTGTATGTGTGTGGATTACACAGATTTAAACAAGGCCTGCCCTGCATACCCCTTTACCCTCCCTCGCATTGATCAGATAATTGATGCTACGGCATGTTGTGATTGTTTGTGTTTTCTGGATGCTTATTCTGGTTATCATCAGATCAAAATGGCAGTTAAGGACCAGGAGAAGACAGCTTTCATAACTCCCTTTGGAGCCTTCTGCTATGTCTCCATGCCCTTTGGACTCAAGAGTGCCCAGGCAACTTATCAGCGCTGCGTTCAGAATTGCCTTCATAAGCAGATTGGGTGCAATGTTCATGCATATGTGGATGATATTGTGATAAAGTCCAGAAAGAAGGAAACATTGATAGATGATTTGAGAGAAACCTTTGACAACCTCCGGGTTTACAAGATGATGCTCAATCCGGAGAAGTGTGTCTTGGGTGTCCCGGCAGGCAAGCTCTTGGGTTTTCTGGTGTCAGACAAAGGCATTGAGGCTAATCCGGAAAAAAATTCAGCGATCATGTCCTTGGCTAAACCGGCGTGTATCAATGACGTTCAACATCTGGCCGGCCGAATTACAGCTTTGAGCCGCTTTATCAGTCGTCTCGGGGAGAAGGCCATCCCTTTATATCAGATGCTCGAGAAAATAGATAACTTTGTCTGGAGCGAGGCAGCTGATAAAGCATTCGAGGATCTGAAGAGGCAGTTAGCTGAACCGCCCATGCTTGCAGCACCGATTGATAAGGAGCCGTTATTGCTATATGTGGCTACTAATACTCGAGCTATTAGCGTGACCATTGTGGTAGAGTGCAAGGAAACCGGCAAGGAATATCCGGTTCAACGGCCGGTTTATTATATCAGTGAGGTGCTCATTGAGTCAAAGTAGAGGTATCCACATTGGCAGAAGCTGGTATATGGAGTGTTTATGGCAAGCCGGAAGCTTAAACACTACTTTCAGGGCCATCCCATCACAGTGGTTAGTTCAGCCCCTCTGGGAGATATCATTCAAAACAGAGAAGCAACTGGCCGGATTGCCAAGTGGGCTATCGAGCTTGGACCTCATGGGCTCAAATATATACCCCGTACAGCGATCAAATCCCAGGCACTCATGGATTTCATCAATGATTGGACGGAGTTATAGGCACCAGAAGAGAAACCAGATAATACATATTGGACCATTCATTTTGATGGATCCAGGCAGTTGGAGGGCTCGGGGGCTGGAGTCATACTAATTTCCCCACGAGGTGATAAGTTTTGTTATGTTCCCCGATTAATGTTCCCCTGTACTAACAATGCAGCTGAATATGAGGCTTTCCTCCACGGTCTTCGGATGGCTAAAGAGATGAATTTAAGCCGGGTTAAGTGCTTTGGCGATTCAGATCTGGTGGCTCAATAGGTGTCTGGCACTTGGGATTCTAAAGACCCACTCATGGCTGCATATAGGCGAGAGGTGGATACAGTGGCTGGTCACTTCAAAGGTTATCAGGTGGACCATATAGACCGGCGAAAGAATGAAGCGGCAGATGCTTTAAGTCGTCTTGGCTCTCAGCGTAAACCGGTTCCACCAAATGTCTTTCTTGACGTATTGCATAATCCGTCAGTAAAGATACCAACAGAAGAAGAATTGGCTATTCCTGATCCGGAGGCTCAATTGGTGGCCGCTTTGCACGCCATACCGGATTGGACAATCCCATATCTAGCTTACATGAACTGGGGCGAGTTACCAGACGATGAAACGATGGCTCGGTAGATAATCCGGCGTTCCAAGTCCATGACCATACTCAACGGGGAGTTACATCATTACAGCGTTTCAGGAGCAATTCAGCGTTGTGTTTCTCCTCAAGAGGGTTGTGAGATTTTGCGAGAAATCCATGAAGGAGATTGCGGTCACCACGCCGGTTCAAAATCTTTGGTTGCTAAAGCTTTTCGCCATGGTTTTTACTGGTTGACAGGGCATGCTGATGCGGAGGATTTAGTCAAGAGATGTGATGGTTGTCAAAAATTTGCCTGCCGTGCCCACATTCCGGCTCAAGAGTTGAGGATGATTCCAATAACTTGGTCATTTGCGACTTGGGGCTTGATATGGTTGGACCCTTCAAGCGATCCAAGGACAAAAAGACCCAACTGTTAGTAGAAGTTGATAAATTTACCAAATGGGTGGAGGCAGAACCAGTCAATAAGTGTGATGCGGCCACAGCGGTTAAGTTCATCAAAAAGGTGATATTCCGGTTTGGCTTTCCACACAGCATTATAACTGATAATGGTACTAACCTATCAAAAGGGGAGATGGAGGAATTTTGCCAACGTGAGCACATCCGGCTCGATCTAGCATCAGTGGATCACCCCTAGTCTAATGGTCAAGCGGAGAGGGCAAATCAAGAAATTCTACGAGGTATCAAACCCATGCTCATGGTTCCGTTAAAGCGGACACCGGGTTGTTGGGTTGAGGAGCTACCTTCTGTGTTATGGAGCATCAACACCACACCCAATAGGTCTACGGGTTACACACCTTTCTTCATGGTTTACGGAGCAGAGGCAGTTCTTCCTAGTGACATCCCTCACGACTCGCCCCGTGTGACAGCCTATGTTGAAGCTGATAATGAGAAGGCATGTCAAGATTCCCTGGACCTGTTGGATGAAGAGCGTGATCTTGCAGCAGCACGTTCGGCGATTTATCAACAAGATCTCCGATGTTATCACAGCCGCCGGGTTAAGACCAGAACCTTTCAAGAAGGCGATTTGGTGCTCCGGCTCATCCAGGATCAGACTGATATGCACAAGTTATCCCCACCTTGGGAAGGACCCTTTGTGGTCAGAAAGAATCTGCACAACGGGTCTTACTACCTCATTAATGTTCGAGAGCATAAAGACTCACGTAAATCAGAGGAGGAGACCAAGCGGCCATGGAACATAGCTCTTCTTTGGCCTTATTATACTTGAAGCCATAGGCTCTTCATATGTACATATTTATGACGATGTATATATCATATAATAAATCGGAGCCTCCGTTATAGCGGGGTATCTGTTCTTTTTACATCCTGTGTGTGCTTACAAGAGTTTACTAACAAAGTGGAGTTTTTGTTAATCTGGTCTCAGCAGCCGCACAGATATAAAGAAAATCACTAGGGGGCTTGGTCATATCTGAACCATAGCTACACCTCTTGATCGGTTTGAAACCACGAAGGGATATCACTAGGGGCTTGGTTGTTTTCACACCATAGCTACACCTCTTGATAGGCGTTTAAGCCGCAAAAAAATATGTGGAGCCAAAGAGAGTGTTGCACAAAGCACAAACTCAAACATGGGCACACACTGAGCACAGCTCACAAAGTTACTTGGGGGCTCCTTTTTGCAAAGCAACAAAGAGTTTGAAAGGACCCTTGTAATTGGCTATCAAGCCACGGCTTGGAAGCCTGGTGTATTCACCTAAAACCCCGGGTTAACCTGCCTTCATCAAGTAAGCCACTCCTGTCCAGGTAATCCTGGTATGACCCACCGAACGTTTGACAAGTCAATATTTTACAGACCTTGAACTTGTCAAAGTTAAAACGACGATTGGTTAATTGGAGGCCCATCTTAAAAGGCTTTGTTAAATGGTTTAACTCAGAGGCATGGCAGCCCATGAAAAGCCTCGATTTGGAGCCTGGCAGCTCGTAAAAAGCCTTGCATATTTCCTTTTTGAGTCTTATTTGTTGAAGATTTTTTTTTACTTTTTAAAAGTTCATAAATGTCTTCTGATAAACCGGTGTCCTTGACCCGGCTTGCCTTTCAACTACAAGTTGTCAGTGCATGATCAGTTATAAACCGGTGTTCATTGTCCCGGTCTGGTTTGACTAAATCACCAGTGTTATAAAGAAAACCCGGTGATTGTTATGTCCCGGTACGGTTTATTATCATACTCTGGCATTATAAGGATGGAGTTATTATCACTCCAGATTGGTGTTAGCACCTTTACCAAAACAGTTGGTCAACCAACAAGGTATGTTGCACATATTACTTTTTATACAACAACTTTGATCATTCATCTAAGTATTGTATATATGTTGAGCATCATAACCCGTCCAGTGGTAAACAACTGGGACACTTTGCAAGTTTTTGTATTCAGGAACGAAACTATTCCTGAGCTATGCATAAATATATCCCAAAAGGTGGAACAAGTTGTCACGAGGTATTACAAAACATGCTCGATGGCATGGCAGATAAAGGAGTTTTGGCTATCCTATTACAAGAAGCTTTCAAAGCGGCTCCAATTGCATAATTGTTTTTCAAAGTATCGGCACACAGTAGCCAATAAACCGGCGATCGGTTTAAGACGCTTCATCTGGACGATTTGATGGTTGAGGGTCAGTTGGTGTGGGCACTTCTTCATCCCTCCCCAGACGCTGGAAATCAACCATCGACCAATCGATTCCAGTTAAAGCATGAAACACTGCCTCTTCATGGATAAGATTGGATGGATTAATATCAGGAGCATAAGTGTGCTTACAAATCGGAGGCACAAGTTCTTCAACTTCATGGATTTCTGCAGGCCGTCTTTTCCCTTCAGCGTCATAAGCCGGTTGAAAATGGGACAAGTATGTGTCTTCGGCTAGCTTGCTGGCTATTGGCCGCATCTCTTTGGTCAGCCGCCAGAGGTCATCATTGTCGAAGTCTGAACCGTCCTCCTTCACGCCTGGGTATCCTTTAATGATGTCCGCCGCCTCAAGGTCTGGAATCCAGGCTTTGGCTCGGATGAGTGCGGTTAAATATCCTGCTCTGGCAGCTGCCTTCTTCAATTCGGCAATCCGGGCTGGTAACATGGCCAGCTTCTCAAGTGTTTCTTTTATCAGGGTTGGTGCCGGTTTGTTGTAAGCCGTCGTGCAAATAGCCCACTAAGACCCAGAGTATAACTGTTCAATCAAAGTATACATCGCTTTGAGCTTCATCCACATGTCTGTACCAAGATGAGCAATCCGCCTGCCTGCCAAGGGTTTATATCAACATTCTGGTCAATGATAAGGTTCATTGAATTGAGCAAACCACATAAGGAGATACTTACCAAAGATAGCAGAAGTCATAGCGTTGATTTGCCGTTTCAAGCCAGCTAGCTCATCTACAATTTGTTTCAGGGCTGCCTCGGCGTCTTCAGCTCTTTTGGTTAAACCGGACTTTTCGGTTTCCCAGTCAGCACGATCTTTGTTGAAAGATTATTTCATCTTTTCCATTGCGGCCAGGGCTTGGGTCAGCTCCTCTTTGGTTTTTGCAGCTTCTGCTTGTTGTGATTTCACATTCTCTTGCAAGTCAGAGTTTTGGGCATCTCTATTCCTCAGTTCAGCCTGCAACATTGAAGGTATATCAAACAACAGGATATATATATGTTCTAAAGTACAAAGCATATAACAAGTTATGCACTTCATACTTGGGGGCTAATGCCTACTTTCTCTCAATTACTACCTTTTATACAAGTCTCTAGAGCAATGCAAGCATTGTCCTTGACACTTGGGGGCTAATGTATGTCTGTTCTAAAACGGATGCATGGATTACAACCCGGATTAACTTGCCAAGTTAAACCGGCCTTTGGGGGATACACTGCGGAAAGCTATCTAATTGTTAAAAGAGGAGTCTTGGTTCTTATTAGAGACCTGACATTTTGAGGGTCAATGATGAGAAACTTAAAGTGCTACAAAGACCCGGTTTATGATTAACATCATAAAACGGCCCTTGGGGGCTACTTGGGCTAGTATTTCAACTTTGAATCAACAAACGAAGGGAGATGAAAATACCTCATATCGCTCCTTCATCAAATTCACCAAACCGGCTTCATAGTCCTGGTTTGAGTGAAGACGGTTCAGGAAGCCAGAATGAAGTTCTTCAGCGTTGAGATGAGCATAATTCGATAAATCACTACTCCATTTGCCTTTTTCCCTAGCAACCTGCTCTTCCTTGGCACTATGTTGAGCCAAGATTACGGGATGGCCAGGAGAGTTGTGGCCCATTCCAGTAATAATAACATCGTCTCCTTGGCCTTCAGTGTTTTTGGCTGGTGATAATGGAGTCTCAGCATCTCTCACCGGACTAGCCCGGTTTGGCTCGGCCGGTTCAGTGTTAGGCGCGGCAGGCTCAATGTCTGTTGGTTCATCAGTGTTTTTGCCTTGAAGGGGCGGGTCGTCAGAGGCGGCTTCAGGATGAAGGCCCTCCGGTTCACATGTCTGGTCCGGATCACCTCTTGGTTCTTCTTCAACAGTGGCTGGGTCTTCGGGCGGATTGTTGACCCGAGCTTTCTTGCTGGGTCTGGCTTTGGCTCTGCAGACAAAATTAAAAGGAGGGTTAACATTTTATTCCAGATTTACAACACATTGAGATGAAAGGTTACAAAGCTTACCCAGCCACAGTTTTGAGAGGGGAGAGTTGAGTTGCTGTCGATTCACCAGAGGATGAGGGAGGTGTCACCTGATAATTTGAATCGGACGGATTAAGAGGTTGTCTGAAATAACCTGCTTTGGGGTAAGAATTGTCAGGAGTAGGAGAGACCTCAGACCGGTGTTTCTGAACCGGGGTGTCAGGTAAACCGGTTGAAGTAACCTGTTGGCCACTGTGCCGGGTTGTCCGGCGAGCTTCATGCTGCTGAGTCTTCAAAATAAATGTTGGATCCAAATGAGCAAGAGGATGAGAAAAGCTTACTTTTCGGACTGCTTGACGGGTTTTTTTGTGTTGGCTTAGAGTCTGAACCGGAGGAAAGGGTAATTACCTCTACATCATCAACTTGACTGCCTTCTGCGTCCTCCTAAGGAAGATCATTGTTAATGAGATGCATGAAAAGGGATCCAAGTGAGTCAAGTTCTACCTCAACTTCCGGATCATCAGTATCATCATCAAGTTCCATGGTGATCCGATCAGCTGTTTTCTGTTTTGATGTCCATTTGACGGCTTTGGTTTTGGGGCGAGATGGTTTGACCGCTTTGTCCCCGGTTGGCTTTACTGCTTTTTCTACGGTTTTCTGTTTCTAGAAGGGATCATCACCCTATTCATACATACACAGAAGAAGGATTACAAGTTGCACAAATTAAAAATGTCAACGATGAAAAGGAAGTATAGTGCTTATAGCAGGCGGTTTGTTCTTAGTATAGAAGGGATTCAAGCCGGTTTGACTACAGACTAGTTCCGATTCATTCAAAATCTTCTTTACACCTTCAGTGACTTCTTCATCAGTCACTTGAATGTTGCAATGGCGTTGAGGGTCTTCAACCTCACCGGTGTACTAACACATTAAACCGGGACGCCGGCTTAGCGGTAATATGCTCCAAGATATCCAACAGCGTACGAAATCAACACATGTTAAACCGTTGGCCATAAAAGCCCGGAGTTTGGTGAGTTGATGGGCATATTTCACCCTTTCTGCGGAACTTAAGCATTGCGGCATCGGATGGGTGTTGGAAAGTCGGTGATCACGAAAGCCCGGAAGGGGATTTTCATCTTCAGGAGAAGTGTCTCTGCAGTAAAACCAAGTCTAGTTCCATTCTTTTGGGTGGATGTGCAGTTTGGCATGAGGGAATTCAACTTCTTTCCACTTCTGAATTGACACACCACCAAGTTCAGTGTTGGGGCCATTTACAAATTCTGTGCGCCGGTTTAAGTGGAAAAAGTCCCGGAACAGCTCCGCAGTTGGTTCTTCCTGTAGGTACACTTCACAGAAGACCTGGAAGTTGCATAGATTGGATACTGAGTTGGGCCCGATGTCTTGAGGATGGAGTTGGAAATTGGCAAGCACATCTCGGTAAAACTTTGACCCTGGCGGTTTGAAGCCATGGCTTATGTGGTCAACAAAGACCACCACCTCACCCTGCCTTGGGGTCAGAGGATTTTCTGCTCCTGGAACTCGCCATTTAATTTCATTTTTCTTAGGCAAGGAGCCGATGCTGACCATATCATTCAATTGTTCCTTGGTGACCCGGGAACGAGCCCAGTTGCAAGCAGTAAATCGTTTGGCCGTTGCGAAACAAACAAGCTGGAAACGAAAAGCCGGTTTATAAATCATTCATGATGATATACAAGATGAAATGGAGTAAAAGATATACTGATATGTGAAATTGCATAAACCGGAGGCCAATGCAATAATGGATAAAAAGGCAATACCAGAACAGGGGTACCCAGACACTGTTAAACCGGAGTATAACTATGGAGGTAAAAGGCTCCTCCGGTTTATCAGAGGGCTAATGGTATAGATTGCTTATACAAAGTTAAACCGCCTATATTGGTGTGAGGAGTACAGATCCAAAAATACCAAGGTAAGGGGAAACAGATTTCACAGAGTTATATGAAAGTTTCGGATCTAAGGTATGATAGAAACTGGAATATATTCAGGTTCAAGCTTCAGATATTTAGACAGTTCAGCAGATTCAGATAAGTTGTTCTTCGTATAAAGAGAGAGTCTAATGAGGAAAATATGATTATGGCTATGGTCGCGCAAGGATAACAAGTCCAACCTAGCCTGGGATGCTACAGAGAAGAAAAGAGAAGAACAACACTGAGTTTTTCGATGAACTCCGACGACCAGTGAAACCCTAAAAACAAGATCTAGGGTGGAAGGAAAAAGGGTTACCAGTATCACAGGAACGGTAGAGAGATGCCGCAGCTTTCTGGTTCGATCAGGGTGATGCAGTGGCCGACGGCGAGGCAGAGGCGAAGCTTATCGACGGCGGCGGCGCTCAGGAGCAGAGACCTCGCGAGGAAGAAGAAGAAGGGATGAAGGGGTAGCAGGAAAGAAAAGAAAAAGGGTCCCCTGCCCCAATTTATAAGGCGAAACAATACAATGGCAAGTGCGGGAATCGAGGAGCTCAAAAAATGGATAAGTAATAATGGTGTCACTTCGATGACTGGATATGCGTTAATGAAGGTAATCCTCAACTTTAATGAACAGATGACGTCAGGGCGGTTTGTTAAAGACCTGGAGCATGACGTCACGGCGGTTTACAAGATCAAGGTGAAAATGTAAAAGAGGAATTTTTCTAAGTGATGAAGATTGACATGAACCGGTTCAAATCAATCTGGGGCCTAATGTTGGGGATATTACTACTGGGCGTAAACCGGCCAGGAGTAGCCGGATTAACTTTATGAAGATTAGAAGCCTATGAAGATGTAAAGATGATGGCGGTTTACGAAGGCCCAAGGCCCAGAAGTGAGTTAAGGCCTGTAGATGTAAACCGGCTTAATCATGTAACTTGTTTTGTAAGATAGGAAGTGTAGAGACCGAACCGGAAACGTTTATGATCCGGCTTCGGGACTCTGTAAACCGACGGGCGCCACCCATGTATATAAGGGGACGACCCGGCAGCGGTTCAAGGGACAGACAACAACTCGAGATCCAGACAAAGCGGATTCGCTCCCTGGCCTTCGAAACCCTAGCAATACCAATCACAACTAGACGTAGGCTTTTACCTTCCTTGAAGGGGACGAACTAGTATAAAACTCCCCGTGTCCCCTTGTCCGGTTTAACCCCTTTAAGCTAACCCGTTGCGATGGCTCCACGACCAAGTCCTTTCACAAGGACATCTGTCGTGACAAACCCACGACACATTCCCTTTGCAGTAGAAGCACTCAGTTTCAGGATTAGGTTTAGCTTTGGGCTTCTTCACGGGAGTGGCAACTTGCTTGCCATTCTTCTTGAAGTTCCCTTTCTTTCCCTTGCCCTTTTACTTGAAACTAGTGGTCTTGTCAACCATCAACACTTGATGTTTTTTCTTGATTTTTACCTTCGCCAATTTCAGCATCACGAAGAGCTTGGGAATCGTTTCCGTTATCCTTTGCATATTATAGTTCATCACGAAGTTCTAGTAACTTGGTGATAGTGACTAGAGAACTTTGTCAATCACTATCTTATCTGGAAGATTAACTCCCACTTTATTCAAGTGATTGTAGTACTTAGACATTCTGAGCACATGCTCACTAGCTGAGCTATTCTCCTCCATCTTGTAGGCAAAGTACCTGTCAGAGGTCTCATACCTCTTAACGCGGGCATGAGTCTGAAATACAAATTTCAGCTCTTGGAACATCTTATATGTTTCGTGTCATTCAAAACGTTTTTGAAGTCCTGGTTCTAAGCCGTAAAGCATGGTGCACTAAACTATCAAGTAGTCGTCATACCGAGCTTGCCAAACGTTCATAATCTCTGCATTTGCTCCTGCAATAGGTCCGTCACCTAGCGGTGCATCAAGGACATAATACTTCTGTGCAGCAATGAGGATAATCCTCAGATCACGGAGCTAGTCCGCATCATTGCTACTAACATCTTTTAACTTATTTTTCTCTAGGAACATATCAAAAATAAAACAGGGGACCTATATGCGAGCAATTGATCTACAACATAGATATGCAAATATTATCAGGACTAAGTTCATGAGAAATTTAAGTTCAATTAATCAAATTACTTAAGAACTCCCACTTAGATAGACATCCCTCTAATCATCTAAGTGATCATGTGATCCATATCAACTAAACCATGTCCGATCATCACGTGAGATGGAGTAGCTTTCAATGGTGAACATCACTATGTTGATCATATCTACTATATGATTCACGCTCGACCTTTCAGTCTCAGTGTTCCGAGGCCATATCTGCATATGCTAGGCTCGTCAAGTTTAACCCGAGTATTATGTGTGTGCAAAACTGGCTTGCACCCGTTGTATGTGAACGTAGAGCTTATCACACCCGATCATCACGTGGTGTCTCGGCACGACGAACTGTCGCAACGGTGCATACTCAGGGAGAACACTTATACCTTGAAATTTAGTGAGAGATCATCTTATAATGATGCCGCCGTACTAAGCAAAATAAGAAGCATAAAAGATAAACATCACATGTAATCAAAATATGTGACATGATATGGCCATCATCATTTTGTGCCTTTGATCTCCATATCCAAAGTACCGTCATGATCTCCATCATCACTGGCATGACACCATGATCTCCATCATCTTGATCTTTATCAATGTGTCGTCACATGGTCGTCTCGCCAACTATTGCTATCGCATAGCAATAAAGTAAAGCAATTACATGGCGGCTGCATCTTATGCAATAATGAGACAACCATAAGGCTCCTGCCAGTTGCTGATAACTTCAACAAAACATGATCATCTCATACAACAATTTATATCTCATCACGTCTTGACCATATCACATCACAACATGCCCTGCAAAAATAAGTTAGACGTCCTATACTACTTTGTTGCAAGTTTAACGTGGCTGCTACGGGCTGAGCTAGAACCGTTTTTACCTATGCATCAAAAACCACAATGCGGTATAGTGATTGCTTTTTGATCTTCAGAAAAAAAACTCTGTTCATTGAATCCGATTCAACTAAAGTTGGAGAAACTAACACCCACTAGCCACCTGTGTGCGAAGCACGTCGGTAGACCAGTCTCGCATAAGCATGCGCGTAAGGTCGGTCTGAGCCGCTTCATCCAACAATACCGCTGAATCAAGAATCAACTAATGACGGCAAGCAATATCTATATACCCATGCCCACAACTCCTTTGTGTTCTACTCATGCATATAACATCTACGCATAGACCTGGCTCGGATGCCACTGTAGGGGAATGCAGTAATTTCAAAAATTTCCTATGCACACGCAAGATCTATTATGGTGATGCATAGCAACAAGAGGGGAAGAATGTTGTTCACGTACCCTCGTAGACCGTAAGCGGAAGCGTTATGACAACGTGGTTGATGTAGTCGAACGTCTTCACGATCCGACCGATCTTAGCACCGAAAGTACGGCACCTCCGCGATCTGCACACGTTCGGCTCGGTGACGTCCCACGAACTCTTGATCCAGCTGAGTGTCGAGGGAGAGCTTCGTCAGCATGATGGCATGATGACGATGATGATGAAGCTACCAAAACAGGGCTTCGCCTAAGCACTGCAATGATATGACCGAGGTGGCTTATGGTGGAGGGGGCACCGCGCACGGCTAAGACAATAGTCAACTTGTGTGTCTATGGGGTGCCCCCTTCCCCCGTATATAAAGGAGTGGAGGAGGGGGGAGGGCTGGCCCTCTATGGCGCGCCCTGGAGGAGTCCTACTCCCACCGGGAGTAGGATTCCCCACCCCCTTCCCTAGTTGGACTAGGAGAGGAAGGAAGGGGAAGGAAGGAGGAAGGAAAGGGGGGCCGGCCCCACACCCAATTCGGATTGGGCTTGGGGGCGCCCCCTCCTAGGCTTCCTTCTCCTCTCTCCCACTAAGGCCCAATAAGACCCTTATACTTCCCGGGGGGTTCCGGTAATCTCCCGGTACTCTGGTATATTCCCGAACTAACCTGGAACCATTCCGATGTCCAAACATAGGTTTCCAATATATCAATCTTTATGTCTCGACCATTTCGAGACTCCTCTTCATGCCCGTGATCACATCTGGGGCTCTGAACAACCTTCGGTACATCAAAACACATAAACTCATAATACCGATCGTCACCGAACGTTAAGCGTGCGGACCCTACGGGTTCGAGAACTATGTAAACATGACCGAGACTCTTCTCCGGTCAATAACCAATAGCGGAACCTGGATGCTCATATTGGTTCCTACATATTCTACGAAGATCTTTATCGGTCAAACCGCATAACAACATACGTTATTCCCTTTGTCATCGGTATGTTACTTGCCCGAGATTCAATCGTCGGTATCACAATACCTAGTTCAGTCTCGTTACCGGCAAGTCTCTTTACTTGTTCCATAATACTTCATCCCGCAACTAACTCATTAGTCACATTTCTTGCAAGGCTTATAGTGATGAGCCTTACCGAGAGGGCCCAGAGATACCTCTCCGATACATGGAGTGACAAATCCTAATCTCGATCTATGCCAACCCAACAAACACCATCGGAGATACCTGTAGAGCATCTTTATAATCACCTAGTTACTTGTGACGTTTGATAGCACACTAAGTGTTCCTCTGGTATTCAGGAGTTGCATAGTCTCATAGTCATAGGAACATGTATAAGTCATGAAGAAAGCAATAGCAATAAACTAAACGATCATTATGCTAAGCTAACGGATGGGTCTTGTCCATCACATCATTTCTCAAATGATGTGATCCCGTTCATCAAATGACAACATGTGTCCATGGCTAGGAAACTTAACCATCTTTGATTAACGAACTAGTCAAGTAGAGGCATACTAGGGACACTCTGTTTGTCTATATATTCACACATGTACTAAGTTTCCGGTTAATATAATTCTAGCATGAATAATAAACATTTATCATGATATAAGGAAATATAAATAATAACTTTATTATTGCCTCTAGGGCATATTTCCTTCAAATTCTAGGATCGGTTCCCTTAAACATTCAGTTTAGGAGATCCCTGATGGGGAACGATGGGATAGATGGCTACATCTTGTGCACATGTTGATGGATATTAACCTTTCTGATGGGCCAGACACACTACACTAAAAAAATCGGTGTCAGGGGTATTTTCAGTGAAATCTATGTATATAGATTTGATAAACACTAGTCCAATCCCAACTTCGCTTCACATTTGGAGAATTAAGGTACCTTTAAAGATAGAAGTCCTTGCGTGTTTTGTTCAGAAGGAAGTGATCTTGACTACTGACAACTTGGCAAACCATAGTTTCGAGGATAGTAAACGGTGTTGTTGTGATCAAAATGAATCCATGGAACATCTTTTTCTCAATGCCCACTAGCCAAATTATTGTGGCAAACGTTACATGTGTCCTTTAATGTCATCACCCTAATAGCATTGCCACTTTATTTAGGTTTTCTTTTTCTTTGGTTAACCTGTGGCCTTTACCGTGCTTTTATTTTTCATTTCCTTTGTCTTTGATTTATTTTATTTTATTTTATTTAGTTTTCTTTTTTTTGATTTTCTTTGTTTTTGTTTTGTTTTCATTCTAAAATTTTTTGTATATGTCAACAACATTTTCTAATACACATTTAACATTTTTCCAATAGATATTTAGTATTTTTAATACATGATAAACATTTTTTCTATACACATTTCAAACATTTTTCATATGCTTGATTAATAGTTTTTAAATACAGGATTAACATTTTTAAAATAGATGGTCAATATTTTTCCTATACACACTTTAAAAAATTACAATTTCTTTATTAACATCTTTCAAATATAAGATTAACATTTTTTAATACATGGTCAATATTTTTTCCTATGCACATTTAATATTTTTTAGATGATTGATTAACAGTTTTTAAATGAAAAACATTCTTCTACATAAATTTAACATGTCTCAAATGTTTGATTAACATTTTTTGAACACTTGTTCATCATTTTTCTAAATGCTTAATTAACATTTTTATATACGTTACCAAAATTTCCTATCATTTTTTAATACATGGTCAACATTTTTTCTATACACAAATTAAAAAAATTCAAATGCTTGATTAACATTTTTCAAATACTTACCCAATATTTTTGAAATGCTTGATTAACTTTTCTATATACATGATCAATTTTTTATTCTTTTTTAATACATGCTCAACGTTTTTCCTATACACA
This sequence comes from Triticum dicoccoides, assembly GCF_002162155.2. Lineage (NCBI taxonomy): Eukaryota > Viridiplantae > Streptophyta > Magnoliopsida > Poales > Poaceae > Triticum > Triticum dicoccoides. The sequence continues at coordinate 538,168,540 of NC_041386.1, read as the reverse complement.
TTTAACATTTTCAGAACACTCGTTTAACATTTTTTCTGATGCTTGATTAACCTTTTTTACATACATGATTAAAATGTTTCATACACATTCATTTTGTATAGATATTTCGTATAAGTGATTAAAAAATTCTGTAAACACATTTAACAATTTTTAAATGCTTGGTCAACATTTTCAAATGTTTTATGTAGATGTATTTTTGTAATATAATTATTTAGAATATTTGAAAGTGTTATCAAGAGTAAAAGAGAAAGCAAAAAATGAAAACAAAAACGTGAAAAAAATACAAGGTTATTGTTCCCGCTCGCCTGGGCCGACCCAACTCGCTCCATCGGCGAGGGTTCCTCCTGTCTCAATTATGGCAAGATATAGGGGCATCCGAAACCATGCCAACCTACATGAATATGTACACATCTTGTCGCCCTGCATCCTATGGGAGGTCATGTTCAGTGCCTTAAGCGTGCGAAAAGGTTCCCGGCACCCATGTCCCCCCGCTCGTGGGCTAGCCCAAGAACAAGGAAATTGCTAGTTGACTGGTTGCAGTTGACTAGTGGACCGGTCAACCATTGACTTTGAAAAAAAGGGAAAAAGAAAAAAAATCATGAATTCAAAAATTGTTCATGGATTTTGAAATGTCACAAACTTCAAAAAAGTGCACGAAGTTGGAGACAAATCATTGAGTTTTTTTAAAATATTTGTTTTAAAAAAAGTTCATCGGGTTTGAAAAAGGTTCATCAATTGTGAAAAAAGTTCATCATAGTGGAAAAAAAGTTCAACAATTTTGCAAAAATCATTGGATTTGAAAAAAGTCATCAAATTTGGAAGAAATTAATAAGTTGTGAAAAAATCATCAAATTGCAAAAAGTTCATCAAATTTGAGGAAAAAGTTCATCAAATGGAAAAAAATCATTGCTTTTAAAAATAAAAGTTCATTGAATTTGAAAATTTTCAAGAATTTTGATAATAATAATAATGAAACAAGTAAAGAAAAGTAAAAATATTAAATATTAAAGAAAACAAAAAGGACAACAAATAAACAGAAAATGCTCTAGAAACCAAGGCTTTCTGTGAACTGGAATTTGTCCAGCGAACTGGAAAAAACCAGATTGGGAAGCTTGTGAAAGCTTCCCAAAACCATGGGCTTTCCACAAACTGAAAAGGAATAAAACGAATAAAGAAGTAAGAAGCCACACATGCTAGTTGTCCTAGTGACTGGTGTGGTTTACACTCTGGACGAGCGCTTACCTTTATTGCAGTTTAACAGAATAAAGAAAAAAAACAAATGAGCCGGCCCACCAGGGGGGGTAGGGGTGCTCTTGTTTGCAAAATGGATTGTAACAGGCGCTTAAAGCGGCAAATAGGAAATTCCCCGACGGTTGGCGTTGATAAATATTTAATAGTTCTTAGCTAATGAAGAATTAGCAAATCATTCATTTATTCAAAGGCAACGCTACCTGTGAATAAAGGTTTTTTTAAGCATTTATGCCACTAGTTATGTTCCAATACTCAATTTTGCCATAGAATTTCAACTGCTTAAAAATGCCATCGCTTCATTAAGCACATGCTAAAAATTATCATTGGACACCATTACTATGAGTTCAAATCTCATTTGCCATGTTATAGTGACATAAATACCTATAGACTAACATGGCAGCTCTTCGTCTATCTCACTACAATAAAGTATGTGCCACTTGATCCCAATAATATTCTTATTTTTCTGTAAAATTATTCGCTTGCTTACTCCTGACAAGGAGAGCCCACATTTATCATTGTGAGAAGAGAGAGAGCTGACATGTCCGTTTAGGGGTATTTTTGTCATATAACATGGTCAATGGATTTGACCTGACAATAACTATGTCTAATACTTTTTTTATGAAATATTTAATGGAACAATGACATTTTTGAGATATTTAATAGCATTTTTGAGCATGCATCTCATGAAACGATGACATTTTTGAGCGGACGTAACTTCTAATAACAAAACTGAGTAGTGTGACACAACTAGTGACATAAATGATAAAAACACTTGAATAAATTAATGGACTTTGAATAAATATTCCCTGGATTAGGCGAAGCACGTCATCCCCATTGTTGCGGTCGTCGCCATCGCAACATCTCCGCCGTCGTGATTGTTACCATCCCAACATTGCCGCCGCTGCAGTCGTTGCCATTGCAACACCATGTCTGTTGGTGTCGTCGTTGCCGTTGCCGCCTTGTCGAACTTTCACAGTTCCGCCACCGTTGCCGCCTTGTCGAACTTTCACAGTGTCATCGCCGTTGCATTCGCCACTGCGCAACATCATCCTTGTAGAAGTTGTCGTGACCCGTCGAAACGTCGTCCTCATTGCATTCGCCACTATGCAACATCATCCATGTTGCACGATGCCACTGCAACATCACCGGCGTTGCGTTCAATGCCGCACAACTTCGTCGGTGTTGCAGTCGACGCGACGGGGACATCGCTAGTCTTGCGGTAGGACGCGCTTTCGTTGCTGAATCATATTGGAGATTTGGACCCTTCGTAGAATGGTTAGCCTACAGTAGCAGCAGGGCCCCTGGCCGCCTTGCAGCACCTCGCCGTCGCCGGGAGCAGTCGTCGTCCCGACAGCGGTGGTGGTTGTCACCCCTTCACGCAACAGTGTCGCCTCTTGTGGCTGTTCATGGCGAGCTCGTGGCGGTTGCAGTAGCGAGCCGTCAGCTCGTCCAGTTCGCTAGGGCGGTGGCACCATGACTCAATTGCGAGGAGCATCACTGTTTAGGGAGGAACGGGAAAATCGCTCATTCGGACAAGGAAGGGAGATAAGGAAGAAGGAGATACGACACGTGCGGGGCGCACATGACACCGCGTGCGTGAGGCGGACGACGCGCGAGCGTAATGGTGGATTCTGAATTCTGAGCGTTTCCCTTTATTCAATGGAGTTTACAAGCAACTGGCTACCCATGCAGTGGCGTAGCCAGGATTTTATGTCAGAGTGGTCCAATTGGCACAAAAAAAATAACACCACAAATTTATCAAACCAACATATGCACACGGAATATATCCAAAGCACATATTAATAAGGTCTATCAAAGCATATTAAAATTCATGTTCAAGCCTTACATTCGCGTAAAATATAGCACACCTTATTTGTCGGATCCATATAAAAAAAGGGATGCAATGTCTCCTGTCCTCTCCATTTTTGCAACAGTTGTACAAAAAAAAAATACATTAACTCAGTTGGAACAAAGCCCTAATGATTCAATCAGTTTAATTGACAAATTATCAATTGCAAAAAACTTTAAAGCTTGCACTCTCAACAAATTGTTCAAATCTTCATAGCAAAAGGAAATTGTGCGTTGAATTAGACAAGAACAAAAATCTTACTCTAAATTGAAGTAAAAAAGAAAACAACTAGTGCGCACTGCACAGGGCTGTACCTGTGTGCGTGCGCGCTTCCTTCGTCGGCCGCCGGGACGCGCATCCTTCGCCGGCCGCCTGTCTGTCGCGGTCAGCCTGTGCCCTGCCGGAGTGCCGGCCTTGCGCTGGGCAATGGTGCTAGGTTTCAGTATTTCAGACTTCTAGAGACCAGATCATCAGAGGAAAAGGAGACGACGGGGAGTTGGGAACGATCAGCGTACATACACGCGTACATGGGCTAAGACCTGATTTGGGCTTGGGTATGTTTCTTTTTTTAAGAAGTACTAAACTAATGGGCCAAATTCCAGGGTGGTCCATGGACCACCCTGGCCACCCTACAGCTACGCCCATGGCGGCTGGTTCATTCAGTTGATTCCACACCGGCGGTGTCCTGAGAGCACGGCTCTGACACAAAGGACAGCTTGGCGTCTTTGAGGTCATACACAAACCTTGTGTCCACCTGCTGCAGTGCCCCGATGACCGTCCGCTCGCCCGGGATCATGGCAAGGCACAGGGCGGCCCCGTGGAGCTTGCTCTCCACCACCGTGAACAGCTGCTCCGGCTTGACGACCAGCCTCGCCGTCTCCTCTGCGAAATGGAAGGACAGCGACTGGAGGTGCCGCTTGATCTCGACGGTCTTGCGGACGCACAGCCCGTAGCCCTGTCGCTGCATGCGCTCCGCCCTGTTCCGCCGCAGGTCGCTCCACACGGCCTCCTCCACGACGCGGTACGCCTCCCGGACCAGCACCGTCAGCGGCGTGCCGGGGTCAATCACGCACCCGCCCTGCCCGCCGTGCCGCCGGGCGAACATCTCCGGCCTGACCCCCGTCAGCCTCTTCGCGTCCAGGCTGATGCCCACTAGGCTCACGTAGTACTGCGACTCGTGCGCGTCCAGCGCCGGGAGGATCTTGGTTGTTCGGAGGCCCGGCCGGCGAGGCACGTCGGCGCCGAACCGGAGGAAGCCATGCCGGCTAGCCCCGCCGGAGAAGAGGCAGTACGAGAACTGCGTCTGCCCGCGCGCCGCGACCTGCATGACGAGCGAGGTGGGCATCTTACCCATGGCCGCGACGCCCGCGAAGGTGCGCTGGCTGTTGAAGTGTTCCGTCGAGTGCGCGCACCCGAAGACCAACTCCTTCATGGACTCTGGCCCCATGGTGAGGTTCTCCAAGGCCACGAAGCCGTGCACCGACATGCCGTGCTCGCCGGACAGGTGGAAGGAGCACTGCTGCCCTGCGGGCTCCATGGGGTACGGCGGGTGGCAGATCTGGCTCGTGCCGGCGACCTGCTGGAAGGTGGACGAGGCCTTGGGGTCGAACAGGGGGCCGCGCTGTGGCTGCTTCGGATTGCAGGGCTTGCACTGCAGCCACACCAGGCTACCCGAGGCGTCGAGCTTGAGGTTGTAGTCGTGCCGGCCTTTGCCCGAGCCCAAGCCAACGACCACGCTGAAAGCCATATCGATTGGTGAGGCCATAGGTGGGCGGAGGGTGTTGACGTTCGCCTCCGATGGAAGAAGGTCGTCCAGCCGGCTCTGGACTTGGAGGAAGCCGTCGTCGCGCAGTGCATAGTCATGGTGGGCTACCAGTCGGAAGCTTGAACCAGCGCCCGAGCTAGCCATGACGACTTTTGGGCTGCCTGCATCAGCATCGGCAGGCGGTATCAGGTGGGTCATGATGAGCGCCATCAGGAACACAACGCATTGGAGAGTGTTCTTGATCCCCATGGCCATCGATGTGCTAAGTCTGGGCTGCGGTCGCTCTATGCTACCTCAGGATGGAGGGATATATCACATATATATAGCACATCTACAACTCTGATTTTGCATATCTTTAGGCCACCGAAGCTAGAGTTGGAGATACGGCAGACTTTCTATATCTTTAGGCCATTGAAGCTAGAGTTGGAGATATGGCAGTGATCGCCATGGCAGCATTTGACGTCAGTACAATGTGCTTCGCGAAGCATGCGTAGACCTATCTATTATACTGTTGTAATATCTCGGATGTAACTTATCATATTTGTACTCCAACTCTTGCCATTATCGGCTCTAAGTTATAAAATTTTCTTGTAGTTGGATTTTGTCTTCATTTTGCATTTTGTGCATCTCATTTGCATACGTGTTTGTCTCATGCATCCGAGCATTTCCCCCGTTGTCCGTTTTGCATTCCGACACTCCTACGTCCTCCGGCGTCCCCTTTTGTCTCTTCGTGTGCGGGTGTTAAACATTCTTGAAATGGACCGAGATTTGCCAAGCGGTCTTGGTACACCACTGGTAGACCGCCTGTCAAGTTTCGTGCCATTTGTAATCCGTTTGATACTCCAACGGTTAACCGGGGAACCGTAAATGCCTCATGTGTGTTGCAGCCCAACACCCCTCCAAAGTGGCCCAAAACCCATCCAAGCCCCCTCCATCCTCTCGGCCATTCGATCACGATCGCGTGGCCGAAAACCGCACTTCATTTAGACTCTCCTACCTCCCTCTACCTTTAAATATGTGCCCCTCCCGGATATTCGCGCAGTCTAACCCTAGCCCCGCTCCCTCTTCGTCGCCGGACGTGTCCGCCGGTGCCGGACACGTCCACCTCCGCCGCGCAGCCAACAGGGGCGTGCCACCTATCCCTGGCCTCCGCCCCGCCGCCAGGCCCGCTCGGGCCCATCGCCGGCCCTCCCGACCCGGGCCGCGTGCGCCACCACCTTCCGAGTCGTCCCCGCGCGCCCGAGAGCTCGTCCCCGCCGCCCTGCTCCTCCGCGGCGCCCGCCGCCGCCCCACCGTGACTCCAGCCGCCGACCGCGCCATCACGGCGCCGCCCTCGCCGGCGAGCACCAGAGACCGCGCCTGCCCTCGTCTCCGGCAAGCTCCATCGACGCCTTCGTCTCCGGCCACCGCGAGGAACTCCAGCGAACTCCTTCTCCGGTCAACCTCGAAGTCCGTGTCGAAGCCCCAGATCCAGATCTGGAAAACCCTAGGGTTGACTTCGAAATTCTACCAAGTCATTTTCTGCTATATATTTTAGCTCTGTTCATCATGCCATAACTCCGCATCCGTAGATCCGTTTTGCGTGCATAATATATCAAAATGTTCATCTGGATGTGATCTTCATTGTGTTCCATTGTGACCTGCTTGTTTGAGTCCATCTTGATGCCCAAATTGTTGATGCAAGAGTGCTAGAAAATGTTAGTTCCTGTTACGTAGCAGATTATGAGCTTTTGTCATTTTTGCTACAATTGGTGTGTGCTGCATATGGGAATGAGCTCTACATGTGTTTTGGGCTATGCCATGCCATCTTTACAGGGGTGTATGCCATGTATTTTTGTCATAATGTGGTGACTAGCACAAGCATGCAAAGTAGCTCTCGTGATATTGCTGATTTCAGGGACTTAGAATTTCACTAAGTCATTTCCATGCAGTTATTTTTATGCCATGTGTTCATGTTGCTACAATGAGATCCATGCTTCTTTTGAGTATGTTCAGTAAGGATGATTTGGACATATGGTCATGCTCTATCCATCCATGCCCATGTTTGCATTTATGGAGTGCCCTAGTATGACTCAATCTTGCTCTACGTTTGCTATAAAATGTTCCTGGCAGGTTGTTTACGTGTTAATCAATTTTGCCAAGGTTGTTGTAGTTGATCCATGCATGTTATGAGATTTTTCTTGCCATGTTTAGCTTCACGAACATGTCTTCTTACTATTGCTATGCTTATATTGTCATGCAATGCCTTTTGGTGAGTGAATCGAGCTCGCAAAGAGGCATTCATAATTCTGTTTATGCCATGTCCAGTTTTCTGCTAAGTCTGAATCTGTTGACGAAACTTGCTATGTTTACATGGGTGCCATCATATTTTCTGTGCCCTTTTGGCTTATGGTCATTAAGGGACTTTTGTTCTATGCTTTGAGTAGATTCATTCCATGCCTTTGTTTCCTATGATCTGTTCCTGTAGCATGTTGTTATCTTGCTCTAAACACTGTTTCCTCGTATAAATTCCTGACATGTTAGTATTTTCACTAAGTCTGTGAAGCTGATATCTTTTGCACTTTTGTCATGCTTGTTTGAACCTGTTCTTATGTGATTTAGCCGTAGCTCAGTGTTCATCTTTTGTCAAGCATCTTGAGTAGATTACTGCCATGTGCTTTGTTGCTATGTTAGAGTGCAGTAGCTTAGTTTCTTGTTGCATTTTAGATGACATCGTGCTGTTAATCGCAGAATTGTGTCATTCTTGTTTTGCTTGCCATTTACAAACCGTGCATCCGATTCCGGTGATTTTTATATCGATTTCGACCGAAATCAACTTATATTTCCAGCGGCGCACTTGGTTTGCCAAGTTGATGCCTGGTCCAATCTTTCCCTTCCGAAGCACGCATATGCATTGCATATCACATCCCGCATATCATGCCATGTTTTGCATCATGTTGCTTGCGCATTGCACCGTGGTTGATTGTGGTTTCCTTTGCTTGTGTTCTTGCCTTGGGTAGAGCCGGGAGACGAGTTCATGATTGATGAACCCGTTGAGTACGCTTACGAGGATCAAGCTTACGTCAACTCGGAGAACTTTGCAGGCAAGATGACCATACCCTCGAAATCACTTCTATGTTTGCTTGCTAGTTGCTCGCTCTTTTGCTATGCCGCGATACCTACCACCTGCTATATCATGCCTCTCATATTGCCATGTCAAACCTCTAACCCACCTTGTCCTAGCAAACCATTGTATGGCTATGTTACCGCTTTGCTCAGCCCCTCTTATAGCGTTGCTAGTTGTAGGTGATGATGGAGTTTGTTCCTTGTTGGAACGTGATTATTGTTGGATATCATTATTATATCTTGTTTACTTTAATGCATCTATATACTTGGTAAAGGGTGGAAGGCTCAGCCTTATGCCTGGTGTTTTGTTCCACTCTTGCTGCCCTAGTTTCCGTCATACCAGTGTTATGTTTCTTGATTTTGCGTTCCTTACGCGGTTGGGTTATAATGGGAACCCCTTGACAGTTCGCCTTGAATAAAACTCCTCCAGCAAGGCCCAATCTTGGTTTTACCATTTTCCACCTAAGCCTTTTCCCTTGGGTTCCGCGGACTCAAGGGTCATCTTTATTTTAAACCCCCCCGGGCCAGTGCTCCTCTGAGTGTTGGTCCGAAACGGGCAGCCTGCGGGGCCACCTCGGGGCAACTCGAGGGTTGGTTTTACTCGTAGCTTGACCTATTCGGTGTGCCCTGAGAATGAGATACGTGCGACTCCTATCGGGATTTGTCGGCACATCGGCCGGCTTTGCTGGTCTTATTTTACCATTGTCGAAATGTCTTGTGGTCAGGATTCCGAGTCTGATCGGGTCGTCCTGGGAGAAGGAATATCCTTCGTTGACCATGAAAGCTTGTGATGGGCTAAGTTGGGACACCCCTGCAGGGTTTTGAACTTTCGAAAGCCGTGCCCGCGGTTATGGGCAGATGGGAATTTGTTAATGTCCGGTTGTACAGAACTTGAAACTTAACTTAATTAAAATGAATCAACCGCGTGTGCAGCCGTGATGGTCTCTTTTCGGCGGAATCTGGGAAGAGAACACGGTCTCGTGTCATGCTTGAACGTAATTAGTTTCAGGATCACTTCTTGATCTTTATAGCTTCTCGACCATGCTTTGCTTCTCTTCTTGCTCTCATTTGCGTAAGTTAGCCACCATATATGCTAGTGCTTGCTGCAGCTCCACCTCACTACCTTTTCCTACCCATAAGCTTAAATAGTCTTGATCGCGAGGGTGTGAGATTGCTGAGTCTCCGTGACTCACAGATTACTTCCAAAACTAGATGCAGGTGCCGATGATGCCAGTGCAGGGGACGCGACCGAACTCAAGTGGGAGTTCGAAGATGATTCTGAACGTTACTATGTTTCCTTTCCGGACGATTAGTAGAGGAGCCCAGTTGGGGCGATCGGGGATCTATGCATTTGGCGTTGTCTTTATTTATGTTGGTTCCATAGTCGAACCTTGATTGTATTCTGGATGATGTAATGCTATATTTATGTATTGTGTGAAGTGGCGATTGTAAGCCAACTCCTTATCCCTTTCTTATTCAGTACATGAGATGTGTAAAGATTACCCCTCTTGCGACATGTCTACTATGCGGTTATGCCTCTAAGTCGTGCTCCGACACGTGGGACATATAGCCGCATCGTGGGTGTTACAACTGTATTTACCTTCGGACATCAATGACAAGTTTTTCGGCTACGTGTACAGTATATTGTACCAGCCATCCGCTCTGCTCTGGCATCTACTTCGTTCTTTGGCCTTGGGCTGCTACCTTTTTTTTCTTTATTCATGGGATTTCTAAAACGTGGGAATAGAAAGAACACATAAATAAAATGTTCAAATATATATTGAATACTACAAAATGTATGGTCACTTAATTGTACAAATGTAACACCCCAATTTTTTTGCATCTTCCGTTTCTTTGAATTTCATTCATGTGGCTCTTGGTTGAATTTTGATTTGGATCTTCTTTTGGAAATTTATTTGGACTGGTGTTCAAACTTTTGCATATGGTAAGTGAATATGACTATGACTTGGACCAATACATATTGGACGTAATGAAGGAAAGATTATAACAAGTATAAACTTGCTAATCAAGAGAGGAGGTTAGATAAAATTGCAACCAATCCTTATAACCCGGCTTTATCTCCTTGCAGACCTTGCTTCATGGCTGCACCAAGCCAGAGAGGGAGTATGGTTGCCGGTCATTGATTGTTCTATATACTTTGACCTATACGAAAAAAACTTTCGCCCCGCTTTATAAATAATGCAAACCACCAAGCCACAAGGTCCAACAATGTTCACACCGCCCACACGCATACACGTGCACCAAGTAGCACAACACAAAGTACAAGAAGGTTGTGCTGAGGGCACAACTCAACAAGCCCAAAAAACAAAGCAAAGGCAGCCACAAAGCACTAGTAACACAAGCGGAAGAGAAGCTAATCCGGCTCGGGAGGTGGCGGAGGAAGCGGCGGCGCCCATCGGAGAGCGATCGCGCGGAGATCTGCAATGATGATGTTGATGGTGTCTCGGTCCTGAGGGCGACTAAGCGGTCGCCAAAGCTGCAACTAGCCACATAGTTTAAACACCGCGTCAGTAGCACGTCAAAGTGGTACATGTTGGATCACAGGCTTGTTGCAGGTCGTCCAGAGCATCCAAGCAAGTACTCCAATCGTGAGCCACCTAATGTGACGGGTGTTTGGAGGTGGGGCCTGGGCCTCCGAGAATAGGTCGGGGAAGTTATTGTTGCACCATGTGTCGTGCGCCCATAGTTTCCCGGAGGTAGCTCCAAAGGAATGGCGCCGATATGCAGGAGAAGAAGATGTGGTTTGAATCTTCCTTCGTCCCACACAATGGGAACATTCCATCACCCGGACAGTTTCGCTTGAGCACTTCAATACCAGATGGGACCCGACCGCGGATCCATTGCCAAAGGAAGATTCTAATCTTTAGAGGCAGTTTGATGGACCAAATCACCGCGAGCGGCTCCGGGCCCGGCGAGGCCGCGATGACCTGATAGAGGGATTTTGTGGAGAACCTACCGGAAGTTTCCAGGCGCCAGGAGATTTGGTCGCTAGCTTGCGCCAACTCAGGTTCGTGCAGTGCGATGCAGTCGAGGAGCTCCTGCCAAGCAAGGACGTTCGGGGGCCCAAATGGCCGCCGAAACGCGATGCGCCCTAAATCAATAAGGACGGCCTCGACGGAGATCCTAGGTTCTATCACAATGGAGAACAAGTCTGCGAAACGATCCGTGAACTAATTTTAATTTGTCGTCAATTAGTCATTAATTTGTCATGTGTTAGAATAAATCCGAGGCATACTGTTGATCATCCGAGGACCAAGCAATCACACGAGCACATCACCGAGATTTGTTAACGAGGTTCACCGATATGGATACATCCCCGGGGCCTGACTATGGGCGCTCCTCCCCATGACATCGCTACAATACCGCACCCGGTCGCCCTGGACGCCAGCACATGCCGCCGGCTTTCCCTGTGTTCCGGTACTATTATGTTGGAATATGTTACATCGTGTGTCTATCCTCGCTATATATGAGAGTCCTAGGATACAAGTGTCCTTTAGGACACGACTCCATATCCTATCTAAACACAATACTACTACAAGTCCAATTGTAACCTACCTTATACACCATATTCGACACAACTCTAACAAACTCCACCTTGGCGAATATTCTTCACCATCCTGAATTTGTCAATGCGTCAAACTTACATGTATAGTGGACTTGAGTTTATCCCATGAGTACCGCTGCTACTCCAAAGACTCGATATGACTCCACCTGCAACTTGTAGTCTGATACGTCTCCAACATATCTATAATTTTTGATTGCTCCATGCTATATTATCTTCTGTTTTGGACATTATTGGGCTTTATTATACACTTTTATATTATTTTTGGGACTAACCTACTGACCGGAGGCCCAGCCCAAAATTATTGATTTTTGCCTATTTTAGGGTTTCGAAGAAAAGGAATATCAAACGGAGTCCAAACAGAATGAAACCTTCGGAAACGTGATTTTTGGAACGAACAAGATCCAGGGGACTTGGACCCTACGTCAAGCCACCAACAGGGAAGCCACGAGGTAGGGGGCGCGCCTATCCCCCAGGCGCGCCCTCCACCCTCGTGGGCCCCCTGTTGCTCCACCGACGCACTCCTTCCTCCTATATATACCTACGTACCCCCAAACGATCAGAGACGGAGCCAAAACCCTAATTCCACCGCCGTAACTTTCTGTATCCACGAGATCCCATCTCGGGGCCTGTTCCGAAGCTCCGCCGGAGGGGGCATCGATCACGGAGGGCTTCTACATCAACACCATAGCCTCTCCGATGAATTGTGAGTAGTTTACCTCAGACCTTCGGGTCCATAGTTATTAGCTAGATGGCTTCTTCTCTCTTTTTGGATCTCAATACAAAGTTCTCCCCCTCTCTTGTGGAGATCTATTCAATGTAATCTTCTTTTGCGGTGTGTTTGTTGAGACCGATGGATTGTGGGTTTATGATCAAGTTTATCTATGAACAATATTTGAATCTTCTCTGAATTCTTTTATGTATGATTGGTTGCAAGTCTCTTCGAATTATCAGTTTGGTTTGGCCTACTAGATTGATCTTTCTTGCAATGGGAGAAGTGCTTAACTTTGGGTTTAATCTTGCGGTGTCCTTTCCCAGTGACAGTAGGGGCAGCAAGGCACGTATTGTATTGTTGCCATCGAGGATAACAAGATGAGTTTTTTTATCATATTGCATGAATTTATCCCTCTATATCATGGCATCTTGCTTAAAGCGTTACTCTATTCTCTTGAACTTAATACTCTAGATGCATGTTGGATAGCGGTCGATGTGTGGAGTAATAGTAGTAGATGCACGCAGGAGTCGGTCTACTTGTCTTGGACGTGATGCCTATATACATGATCATACCTAGATATTTTCATAACTATGCTCAATTATGTCAATTGCTCAACAGTAATTTGTTCACCCACCGTAAAATACTTATGCTCTTGAGAGAAGCCACTAGTGAAACCTATGGCCCCCGAGTCTATCTTCATCATATTAATCTTCCAATACTTAGTTATTTTCATTGCTTTTATTGTACTTTGCATCTTTATCATAAAAATACCAAAAATATTATCTTATCATATCTATCAGATCTCACTCTCGTAAGTGACCGTGTAGGGATTGACAACCCCTTATCATGTTGGTTGCGAGGATTTATTTGTTTTGTGTAGGTGCGAGGGACTCGCGCGTATCCTCCTACTGGATTGATACCTTGGTCCTTAAAAACAGAGGGAAATACTTATGCTACTCTGCTGCATCACCCTTTCCTATTTAAGGGAAAACCAACGCAAGTGTTCAAGAGGTAGCAAGAAGGATTTCTGGCGCCGTTGTTGGGGAGGTTCGCGCAAGTCAAGTCCGAATCCCGACAACGAGCCATTTCTGGCACCGTTGCTGGGGAGGTCTACGTAAAAGTCAACATACCAAGTACCCATCACAAACCCTTATCTCCCGCATTACATTATTTGCCATTTGCCTCTCGTCCCCCCCCCCACTTCACCCTTGCCATTTTATTCGCCCTCTCTCTCTCTCTATCCTCCCTCTCTTTTCCGTTCGCCTCTTTTCCGTTTTCTTGTCGTTATGGCGAGCCCTCTATCTTCTCCGTTGTCTCCCGAGAATGAAATTCTAAATTTTAAGCAAAGGGATGGAGAAAATCTAAAAGACGCTTGGTATAGAATTTGCAA
>NC_041386.1:538145999-538154259 GCF_002162155.2 Triticum dicoccoides | reverse complement strand
CCGTTGTTGGGGAGGTTCGCGCAAGTCAAGTCCGAATCCCGACAACGAGCCATTTCTGGCACCGTTGCTGGGGAGGTCTACGTAAAAGTCAACATACCAAGTACCCATCACAAACCCTTATCTCCCGCATTACATTATTTGCCATTTGCCTCTCGTCCCCCCCCCCCCTTCACCCTTGCCATTTTATTCGCCCTCTCTCTCTCTCTATCCTCCCTCTCTTTTCCGTTCGCCTCTTTTCCGTTTTCTTGTCGTTATGGCGAGCCCTCTATCTTCTCCGTTGTCTCCCGAGAATGAAATTCTAAATTTTAAGCAAAGGGATGGAGAAAATCTAAAAGACGCTTGGTATAGAATTTGCAATGCTCAAAATAGATCTACCAGGAAGCAATCTACTTCCGTTCTTCTTTGCAATTTTTATGTAGGCGCTACTCCTTGGCACAGATATATCCTTGATACCATTACCGGAGGGAACTTCTTGGGTAGCCATACTTTTGATTCTTATAATGCTATGATAGATTTGTTTCTCTCACCACCTCTTTTGGTTAATGGAACTATGTTAACTTCGGAGCATGTAATGCGAAGACTTGAAATTATTGAGAATAAGGTTGATACTGTAGAGTTAATTGAAAATTTGGATAAAAAGATCCACAACCGAATCACTCAATATGGATCTAAATTAGGAGTCACTTTGAAAAATATTAAAGAAAAGGAACCTATAGTTAATGAGAAAAAAAATCAGGATTCCACTAGAATCGATAAACTTGAGGATATTATTACCAACTTGGGAACCGTCTTTTCTTTCGTAAAGAATACTCCAAGTCCTCCCACTAAAATTGCCAAGCTTATGTATGTTCCTAAAAATAAGGGTGAATCCTCTAGTAAGGAAACTGCGGATCTCAAATGTATAAGTATTCATCCCAATCTTTTTGCTATCATTAAGGAACCATTTGTTACAAATGAATTTTTCGATCTTGTGACTAAAAGTTTGATAATCAATAAAAATAAAGAAATTCCTAAGGATGGTAGATGCCTCATCGAAGAATTACCTACCAAAGATGGCAACACCTAGATCTATCCTTTTTTTATGCCTAGCTAGAGGCGTTAAACGATAGCGCTTGTTGGGAGGCAACCCAATTTTATTTTTATTCCTTGCTTTTTGCTCCTGTTTAGTAATAAATAATTTATCTAGCCTCCGTTTTGGTTGTGTTTTTTGTGTTTAATTAGTGTTTGTGCCAAGTAGAACCGTTGGGAAGGCTTGGGGAAAGTCTTGTTAATCTTGCTGTAAAAAACAGAAACTTTAGCACTCACGAGAACTGCTGCAATTTTTATTTGGAAAGTGCTATTTAGTTAATTATTTTTGCAGATGATTAATAGATAAATTCCTTACATCCAGAAATTTATTTTAGAATTTTTGGGGTTCCAGATGTTGCGCTAGCTACAGATTACTACAGACTGTTCTGTTTTTGACAGATTCTGTTTTTCGTGTGTTGTTTGCTTATTTTGATGAATCTATGGCTAGTAAAATAGTTTATAAACCATATAGAAGTTGGAATACAGTAGGTTTAACACCAATATAAATAAAGAATGAGTTTATTGCAGTACCTTGAAGTGGTGTTTTGTTTTCTTTTCGCTAACGGAGCTCACGAGATTTTCTACTTTAAGTTTTGTGTTGTGAAGTTTTCAAGTTTTGGGTAAAGATTTGATGGATTATGGAATAAGGAGTGGCAAGATCCTAAGCTTGGCGATGACCATGGCACCCCCAAGATAATCTAAGGACACCAAAAAGGCAAAGCTTGGGCTTTTTCGTCTACTTCCATCGGTAACTTTACTTGGAGCTATATTTTTATTCACCACATGATATGTGTTTTGCTTGGAGCGTCTTATATGATTTGAGTCTTTGCTTTTTAGTTTACCACAATCATCTTTGATGCACACACCTTTTGAGAGAGACACACATGATTCAGAAATTATTAGAATACTCTATGTGCTTCACTTATATCTTTTGAGTTATATAGTTTTGCTCTAGTACTTCACTTATATCTTTTAGAGCACGGTGGTGGATTTGTTTTATAGAAACTATTGATCTATCATGCTTCACTTAGATTATTTTGAGAGTCTTAAATAGCATGGTAATTTGCTTAAATAATCCTAATATGCTAGGTATTCAAGATTAGTAAAAACTTTCTTATGAGTGTTTTGAATACTAAGAGAAGTTTGATGGTTGATGATTGTTTTGAGATATGGAGGTAGTGATATTAACGTTGTGATAGTTGAGTAGTTTTGAATTTGAGAAATACTTGTGTTGAAGTTTGCAAGTCCCGTAGCATGTACGTATGGTAAACGTTATGTAACAAATTTGAAACATGAGGTGTTCTTTGATTGTCTTCCTTATGAGTGGCTGTCGGGGACGAGCGATGGTCTTTTCCTACAAATCTATCCCCCTAGGAGCATGCATGTAGTGCTTGGTTTTTGATGACTTGTAGATTTTTGCAATAAGTATGTGAGTTCTTTATGACTAATGTTGAGTCCATGGATTATACGCACTCTCACCTTTCCATCATTGCTAGACTCTTCGGTACCGTGCATTGCCCTTTCTCACATTGAGAGTTGGTGCAAACTTCGCCGGTGCATCCAAACCCCATGATATGATACGCTCTTTCATACATAAACCTCCTTATATCTTCCTCAGAACAGCCACCATACCTACCTATTATGGCATTTCCATAGCCATTCCGAGATATATTGTCATGCAACTTTCCATCATCCCGTTTATCATGACACATTCATCATTATCATATTGCTTAGCATGATCATGTAGTTGACATAGTAATTCTGGCAAAGCCACCGTTCATAATACTTTCATACATGTCACTCTTTGTTCATTGCATATCCCGGTACACCGCCGGAGGCATTCATATAGAGTCATACCTTGTTCTAGTATCGAGTTGTAATCATTGAGTTGTAAATAAATAGAAGTGTGATGATCATCATTTAATAGAGCATTGTCCCAATATATATAAAAAAGAGAGAAAGGCCAAAAAAAGAAGGCCCAAAAATATATATGTAAAGGGACAATGCTACTATATTTTTTCCACACTTGTGCTTCAAAGTAGCACCATGATCTTCATGATAGAGAGTCTCTTATTTTGTCACTTTCATATACTACTGGAAATTTTTCATTATAGAACTTGGCTTGTATATTCCAACAATGGGCCTCCTCAAGTGCCCTAGGTCTTCGTGAGCAAGCAAGTTGGATGCACACCCACTAGTTTCTTTTGTTGAGCTTTCATATATTTATAGCTCTAGTGCATCCGTTGCATAGCAATCCCTACTCCTTGCATTAACATCAATCGATGGGCATCTTCATAGCTCATTGATTAGCCTCGTCGATGTGAGACTTTCTCCTTTTTGTCTTCTTCACATAACCCCCGTCATTATACTCTATTCCACCCATAGTGCTATATCCATGGCTCACGCTCATGTATTACGTGAAGATTTATAAAGTTTGAGATTACTAAGTATGAAACAATTGCTTGGCTTGTCATCGGGGTTGTGCATGATGAGAGCATTCTTGTGTGACGAAAATGGAGCATGACTAAACTATATGATTTTGTAGGGATGAACTTTCTTTGGCCATGTTATTTTGAGAAGACATAATTGCTTAGTTAGTATGCTTGAAGTATTATTATTTCTATGTCAATATTAAACTTTTATCTTGAATCTTTCGGATCTGAATATTCATGCCAAAATTAAGAAGAATTACATTGAAAATATGCCAAGTAGCATTCCACATCAAAAATTCTGTTTTTATCATTTACCTACTCGAGGACGAGCAGGAATTAAGCTTGGGGATGCTTGATACGTCTCCAATGTATCTATAATTTTTTATTGCTCCATGCTATATTATCTTTTGTTTTGGACATTATTGGGCTTTATTATACACTTTTATATTATTTTTGGGACTAACCTACTAACCGGAGGCCCAGCCCAGAATTGCTATTTTTTTTTGCCTATTTTAGGGTTTCGAAGAAAAGGAATATCAAATGGAGTCCAAACGGAATGAAACCTTCGGGAACGTGATTTTTGGAACGAACAAGATCTAGGAGACTTGGACCCTACGTCAAGCAACCAACATGGAAGCCACGAGGTAGGGGGCGCGCATACCCCCTAGGCGCGCCCTCCACCCTCGTGGCCCCCCTTTTGCTCCACCGACGTACTCCTTCCTCCTATATATACCTACGTACCCCCAAACGATCAGAGACGGAGCCAAAACCCTAATTCCATCGCCGTAACTTTCTGTAACCACGAGATCCCATCTTGGGGCCTGTTCCGGAGCTCCGCCGGAGGGGCATCGATCACGGAGGGCTTCTACATCAACACCATAGCCTCTCCGATAAAGTGTGAGTAGTTTACCTCAGACCTTCGGGTCCATGGTTATTAGCTAGATGGCTTCTTCTCTCTTTTTAGATCTCAATACAAAGTTCTCCCCCTCTCTTGTGGAGATCTATTCGATGTAATCTTATTTTGCGTTGTGTTTGTTGAGACCGACGAATTGTGGGTTTATGATCAAGTTTATCTATGAACAATATTTGAATCTTCTCTAAATTCTTTTATGTATGATTGGTTATCTTTGCAAGTCTCTTCGAATTATCAGTTTGGTTTGGCCTACTAGATTGATCTTTCTTGCAATGGGAGAAGTATTTAGCTTTGGGTTCAATCTTGCGGTGTCCTTTCCTAGTGACAGTAGGGGCAGCAAGGCACGTATTGTATTGTTACCATCGAGGATAACAAGATGGGTTTTTATCATATTGCATGAATTTATCCCTCTACATCATGTCATCTTGCTTAAAGCGTTACTCTGTTCTCTTGAACTTAATACTCTAGATGCATGCTGGATATATAACGGTCGATGTGTGGAGTAATAGTAGTAGATGCAGGCAGGAGTTGGTCTACTTGTCTTGGACGTGATGCCTATATACATGATCATACCTAGATATTCTCATAACTATACTCAATTATGTCAATTGCTCAACAGTAATTTGTTCACCCACCGTAAAATACTTATGCTCTTGAGAGAAGCCACTAGTGAAACCAATGGCCCCCGGGTCTATCTTCATCATATTAATCTTCCAATAGTTAGTTATTTTCATTGCTTTTATTTTACTTTGCATCTTTATCATAAAAATACCAAAAATATTATCTTATCATATCTATCAGATCTCACTCTCGTAAGCGACCGTGTAGGGATTGACAACCCCTTATCGCGTTGGTTGCGAGGATTTATTTGTTTTGTGTAGGTGCGAGGGACTCGCGCGTAGCCTCCTACTGGATTGATACCTTGGTTCTAAAAAACTGAGGGAAATACTTACGCTACTCTGCTGCATCACCCGTTCCTCTTCAAGGGAAAACCAACGCAAGTGCTCAAGATGTAGCATAGTCCCTTCTTTTCTTGATCACAGTCAACGCTCAAGCAAAATTAAGTTCCTTGTTACTCTAGCTTGTGCTCTCAACTTTTAGAGTATCCGTCCAAACTCCATCACACACTGATCACTAACCTGCGTGAAAATGAACAACTCACATATTGGGTGTCACACATAAGAGTTACTGAACTCAACATCACCGCTCTTCCTTGATTGTCTGTCTGAAACTTGAAGGAATTTCAACATTGCTTGTAGTCATCCCGAGTCAAATTCGCAGTTGTCTCACCATATGTGTGGCCACCGGAGCCCTGATCTGTCTCCTTGTCCCGTGCGTACCGCACGCCTCGCCGCTATTACCGCGTCGAGCCTCTGCTGTCCCGGCCGAGTCCCAAGGGTCATGAACCCACACCACTCAACCCCTACTGCAGAGTACCATCGATCATCACCGACCGATGACGAGTTTCACGCTTCCATCAGACCACTGGGCTCCAGTCCGAATTACGTGTCACTCGCTTTTCCCGCTGAATAGGCTTCGATTCTCTGGATCCTTACACCGTAGCCCCTCAATCCAGCTCCCCCTTCAACATGACTCCATGGTAGATGATCAGTCCACCCTCGCGCCCCGTCGACTCCAAGCTCTCATGTGCACCATCTTGAATCAACCCTGCGCCATAGTCTTGTCGAAGACACACAAGCCTCAGGCTTGCGCCACATGTTTCCATGCCCCAGAAGTTAGTCACCATAAGCATCACGCTCCTATGTCATCATCGCCGATCCCTACACTGTCTTCTGTACCAACTGATTTGCGTCGATTCGTCAGACTGTCCAAGCAAACGCCCTATATGTCTGACCCGAGCCGAATTTCCTTTGCCGCAGCCATATGCAACTTCTCACAATCCTCATTGTCCGTCTGGCTTGACATCCAGCAATGCCTTCAAGCATCCTTGTTGTGCCAACAAATTATTTTCACCATTGTCTTCCATAACCCAAAGTCATCAATTCCATCGAATTTCTCCACCTTAAACCTGGTACCCATTGACACCATGATTCTTTGTACGTCTGACCTGTGAAAAAACATCGAGCACTCTTTCCATGATCCCCGAGTACACCGAGTATACTAGTTGCAAATCCAAAGATAGCTTTGGCCTTCATGTGGACTAGCTCCCTTGCATAACTTCCAATGCTAGCTTTGCATGCCCAAGCCTTTTCCAACCTGATGCCATGTACAAAGAGCTGCCTCGCTGCTTCACGTCTACGACTCGTAACAGGGACTTGGTCCCCTTCCTTTTTTCCAAAACAAATCTCACGTATATATGTACGTTTCCTTGTTGTTTCCGATTACACCACGTATCGCTAAAATCTGCACGCCGCAACCGATCGAGTTGACGCTCAGCCGTCCTTGCATGCGTCCTTGCTGCCTGCTCGCGTGCCTGCTGGACCGCTTGGCCCAGCTGCCTTGCCGCACTGCCGTAGGCCACGTCCCAACCTCGCCGACTCCGAGTACGTATACACTCGGGTTGTTCCACGCGATCGTGACACCGCGCCGTTTCTTCCGATCTCGCCGACAATTAGTTCTTCCACGATATCTTCACCTTAGATCAACCTCGTAACCTAGCTCTAATATTACTTGTTAGAATAAATCCGGGGCATGCGGTTGATTATCCGAGGACCAAGCAATCACACGAGCACGGCATCTGACTCGTCTACTTCTATTGACTTAAAAGTATACTAGCAAAAGGGCCCGTGCGTTGCAACGGGAGAAAAAAAATATAATCTTCAACGGTCATGACCATATTTTGTTGCATCAGCAAGATACACTATCACTCTCAATTTCATGAAATCATGCCATTTTTTTAAACACGTGCACATATTGGAAATCGTAAACATTTCTCAAATTTGTGGACACTTTTACAAATTTCCGTACATTTTCTAAAATCAAGAACATTATTTGATTCATGAACATTTGTATAATATTTTAAAACATTTTTAAAGTGTCAACAATTTTTTAAACAATTTTCTTTAATCGGTGAACATTTCTAGAATCGACGAACATTATTTAGGAAATTGGTGGAACAATTTTTGAAATCCATGAACATTTTCCGAAATGCATAATCATTTTTGAATCAACGAATATTTAATGAATGAATAAACTATTTTGTAAGTCACGAACAGTTTTTGAATTTTAAGGATATTTTTCCATTCATAAAGATTTTTTGAATTGGCGAAATTCTGTTCAATTTCATTACATTTTTTTAATACACTAACTTTTTATAAAAATCATGAACATTGCTTGATTTCCTGAACATTGGTTTTCAAAATTTGGAACATTTTTTGAATAAGCATACATTGTTTTACAAAATCACGAACATTTTTTGACTCAACAAACATTTTATGATTTATTAAACTTTTTATTTCAAAATTATCATTTTTAAAAAAATTCAGACCTTTTTTGAATTCCCTAATTATTTATGATGTATATTGAGAATATAGTAACTTCTGCCAAGAAAATAACTCTAGAAAATCATGCACTTGCATTCACCTTCGCATAGTATTTTTTTTCTGTTCCTGCTATACATCGCCTTGTATGTGTTCAGATTGTGTTTTTTTATATGAAGGCAATCAGGTGTTGCTTCCATTGATTAAGGAGAGTGTTCAGTACATTGAAATCCACTACAAGGAAAGGTGAAAATACAAAGAAAATAAAGAACTCTAGTTCAAGAAAATTATTTATAGAGTATAGTTTTGCTTGCTCGAAGCTTGCTGCAATTGGAAGAAATCCACATATAGCTTGTTCTCTGCGAAACTTTGCAAGGCATCGACGCTATCCGTTCAACAATTATCTC
>NC_041386.1:538135709-538145491 GCF_002162155.2 Triticum dicoccoides | reverse complement strand
GAGCCGCATGATTGTTTAGTACTCCAAAAGAATTAAATGTGCCATGGTAATTTAAATTTTTAAACATGCTTTTGCTATACAACCTTTAATTACCTGGATATAATGGAGCATATCGTCATTGCATATTATACAACCTTTAATGATACTTTCTGTGGTACAACCTTTGCTATATCTGGAAAATGTAGAATAAGGAAAATCTGAGTACCTGTTTTACTTTGGTTTTCCTGATACAACTGCTGAATCCCAGGACACTAGCACACATATTGTCTTAACATTCATTCTCTTTCAATGTTAATAGTTGTCCCAAAATTTGTATTCTGAGTTCGTATCAATCCTGTAGATACACCATTTTTCTAAACGAATAAGATTTGCATCACATGTGTAAAAATAATGATTTAAATACTACAGGGTATGCCCAACATCAAAGAGTTCTTTTTCCACTTAGCAGACTATGATATCCTATAATTTACAAAAAGCTCACATATCTAGTTCAAAGGAGTAGCTCTTCAAAATTGAGCAGTGGCCTAAAAACTGAAATATTTGGTATGCTTTCAGAGCTGGGAGTTGCTAACTTCCCTCTGTTATCTAATTTTTGGGCACATTGGCATACTGGCATGATAAAGATATGGTAACTTTGCTATAATTAAATACATGAACCCGTGTGATTTTACGGGAGAATGCAAGGAATGCCACCAAGTGCATCGCTGCAAGCATGGGAGTCCCTTGCCTCTCCAGCGACTACCATCTGATTCTCCAATCCGTCAGACTTCAACACCTACATGAGAAGGCTTAAGTTTTCAAAATCAAATGGAAGGTCAAATTCAAGCAATTATTAAGCAATGCTATAACTCAAATCACACTGAAACTGGAGGATCTCCTATCGAGAGGAAGCTTGCATTCAGAAGACGTGCCATCATACACATCAGTTACAAATATACCAGCTCTCTTCCACACAAAACTGCATTTGTCATGGTCGAATTGGCTGAACATTTCGTAAATGAAGAACCTGACTGCTCACAGTTGTACGTTTCTGTAGAGCCATCATCACTGGTAACATTTAGATCTTGCACAAGATCATTAATCTTTTGCTTGACAAGGCGAGAGATTCTTTTGGCTGCAGTTCCATCAAAAAGCAACAATCCCAAATACCCATCAGCTCCAATCTTGCTCAGGTTGTTTTAATGACACCATTCAAGTGACTTGCGGTCAAAGTCTAAGTCGACTGATGTTCGTCTTGCATCAGTGCTAAGCCACTTAGTACCGCCGACAGGGGGTAAAAGAGATAATGAACAACACATGCCCTCATACTCTAAAGCTAAATAGTAATCTCTTCAATATTGAACACTGCTAAATACCGACCAAAGTTCCAAAGAGTAACCATTTTAATATGCCAGCTCCTTATTTGTGTGTCAAGTGTAGTATTAGAGCATCATTTCTAAGTTCCAACTAATGGGAGTCCTGAGATCCTCGGCGATAGATATACAGTTTGCCCAAGGTGTTTACAAAACTGACATAAAGAGGATTGTGCAAAGGTATGCTTATTGCTTAGTAGTGCTCAGACCTAAGGAGGGCCGTGCCATGGAAATCATCCTGCGGGTCGAGAGAGACGCGTATGGCGAGGTACGTGCCTGTCGATGTCCCCTTTTGGTGACTGACCTGAAAAACACAACATCGTTGTTATTTCATCAAACAGGTTGAGAGCACTAAGACTTTCAACGATCCAAGGTACGGTAGAAGCTAGCGACGTCACCTGCACTAAAAGCTAGTGCACGTGGAACTTGTAACACAACTCTATGTTCAGTTAAGGTTGCTGCTCCTTTCCTGTGCTATTTAATTTATTTCTGAGATATAAGCATATGGCTTAATAAGTTTGAAGTCTGCCCTTCAAAAAAAAGTTTGAAGTCTGAACTGTTGCAACCTCTTGGGCAGGAACCACAACATAACATAGAGCAAAATAGTTCCCCTGTGTTTTTCAGATCGTAGGCTTCAAGAGTAGCTTCAGAACCAAATTCCTTTTCAATGAAACGCTCCAGCAAGAGAAATTCACTTGTTCAGAAACAAAAGAATGAGCAAAAGTTAAAACATAGACACGCACACTTGTAGGCGCTTCAGCCGTGTACGGAGAGCTCATAATTCTTTGCTCCAAGGAAGGCAAGCAGTGGTGGCCGTGCCCAAGGCAGCGGATATCAGGATGTGGTCGTGATGCCCCTGGCCGAACTGCTGTCAACCTCGGGTGACGTAGATCGGTCCTTGATATAGATGAATGAGATGTTGGCGGAGGTCCTGGCTAGCGTCAAGCGAGAGGCCGGAGGTGCGGCCTCCATGGCCGTTGCCCATGGCATGCAGAAGGTTGAGGTCGGTCATGGCGGCGGTCATCCATCAATCCGGCAGCTTGGCAGAAGGCAACCATGAGTTCTCGAAAGGCGCTGGTGGGCAGTGCAGGTGGGGCAGCACAAAAATAGGAGCTTCAAGAGTAGGCGCAGTGCTCGCCCCATGGACGACCGGCGACGGACCCAAGCTGGGCGAAAGGAGAGGGCCATGGATCGGGGCGACCTTGGGTGGTCGCTGCTGACCAGAGAGCGGAGAGATAAGGATCACGTGTTGGAAATATGCCCTAGAGGCAATAATAAAAGCATTATTATTATATTTCCTTGTTCATGATAATTGTCTTTATTCATGCTATAATTGTGTTATCCGGAAATCGTAATACATGTGTGAATAACAGACACCAACATGTCCCTAGTAAGCCTCTAGTTGACTAGCTCGTTGATCAACAGATAGTCATGGTTTCCTGACTATGGACATTGGATGTCATTGATAACGAGATCACATCATTAGGAGAATGATGTGATGGACAAGACCCAATCCTAAACATAGCACAAGATCGTATAGTTCGTTTGCTAGAGTTTTCCAATGTCAAGTATCCTTTCCTTAGACCATGAGATCGTGTAACTCCCGGATACCGTAGGAGTGCTTTGGGTGTACCAAACATCACAACGTAACTGGGTGACTATAAAGGTATACTACGGGTATCTCCGAAAGTGTCTGTTGGGTTGACACGGATCAAGACTGGGATTTGTCACTCCGTATGACGGAGAGGTATCACTAGGCCCACTCGGTAATGCATCATCATAATGAGCTCAAAGTGACCAAGTGTCTGGTCACGGGATCATGCATTACGGTACGAGTAAAGTGACTTGCCGGTAACGAGATTGAACGAGGTATTGGGATACCAACGATCGAATCTCGGGCAAGTAACATATCGATTGACAAAGGGAATTGCATACGGGGTTGCTTGAATCCTCGACATCGTGGTTCATCCAATGAGATCATCATGGAGCATGTGGGAGCCAACATGGGTATCCAGATCCCGCTGTTGGTTATTGACCGGAGAGCCGTCTCGGTCATGTCTGTCTGTCTCCCGAACCCGTAGGGTCTACACACTTAAGGTTCGGTGACGCTAGGGTTGTAGGGACATGTATATGCAGTAACCCGAATGTTGTTCGGAGTCCCGGATGAGATCCCGGACGTCACGAGGAGTTCCGGAATGGTCCGGAGGTAAAGAATTATATATAGGAAGTGCTGTTTCGGCCATCGGGACAAGTTTCGGGGTCACCGGTATTGTACAGGGACCACCGGAAGGGTCCCGGGGGCCCACCGGGTGGGGCCACCTGCCCCGGGGGGCCACATGGGCTGTAGGGGGTGCACCTTGGCCTACATGGGCCAAGGGCACCAGCCCCAAGAGGCCCATGCGCCTAGGGTTCCAAAAGGGGAAGAGTCCCACAAGTGGAAGGCACCCCCTAGGTGCCTTGGGCGGGAGGGAAACCTCCCTTGGCCGCCGCCCCCTAGGAGATTGGATCTCCTAGGCCGGCGCCCCCCCCTTGGCCCTCCTATATATAAGGGGGGAAGGAGGGCTTTTTGATTCACGCCTTTGGTTGCCTCCTTCTCCCTCTCCGACACCTCCTCCTCCTCCATAGTGCTTAGCGAAGCCCTGCCGGAGTACTGCAGCTCCATCACCACCACGCCGTCGTGTTGCTGCTGGAGCCATCTTCCTCAACCTCTCCTCTCCCCTTGCTGGATCAAGAAGAAGGAGACGTTACGCTGACCGTACATGTGTTGAACGCGGAGGTGCCGTCCGTTCGGTGCTAGGATCTTCGGTGATTCGAATCACGTTGAGTACGACTCCATCATCCCCGTTCTTTGAACGCTTCCGCTCGCGATCTACGAGGTACGTAGATGCATCTAATCACTCGTTGCTAGATGAACTCCTAGATGGATCTTGGTGAAACCATAGGAAATTTTTTGTTTTCTGCAACGTTCCCCAACAGTGGTATCAGAGCTACGTCTATGCGTAGTTCTTCTTGCGCGAGTAGAACACAATTTGTTGTGGGCGTAGATTTGTCAACTTTCTTGCCGCTACTAGTCTTATCTTGCTTCAGCGGTATTGTGGGATGAAGCGGCCCGGACCAACCTTACACGTACGCTTACGTGAGACCGGTTCCACCGACTAACATGCACTAATTGCATAAGGTGGCTGGCGGGTGTCTATCTCTCCCACTTTAGTTGGAGCGGATTCGATGAAAAGGGTCCTTATGAAGGGTAAATAGAAGTTGACAAATCATGTTGTGGCTTTCACGTAGGTAAGAAAACGTTCTTGCTAGAACCCTGATTCAGCCACGTAAAACTTGCAACAACAATTAGAGGACGTCTAACTTGTTTTTGCAGCAAGTGCTTTGTGATATGATATGGCCAAAGTTGTGATGAATGATGAATGATCTATATGTGATGTATGAGATGTTCATGCTATTGTAATAGGAATCACGACTTGCATGTCGATGAGTATGACAACCGGTAGGAGCCATAGGAGTTGTCTTTATTTTTTATATGACCTGCGTGTCATTGAGAAACGCCATGTAAATTACTTTACTTTATTGCTAAACGCGTTATCCATAGTAGTAGAAGTAATAGTTGGCGAGCAACTTCATGGAGACACGATGATGGAGATCATGATGATGGAGATCATGGTGTCAAGCCGGTGACAAGATGATCATGGAGCCCCAAGATGGAGATCAAAGGAGCTATGTGATATTGGCCATATCATGTCACGTTTATTATTTGATTGCATGTGATTTGTATCATGTTTTTGCATCTTGTTTACTTAGAACGACGGTAGTAAATAAGATGATCCCTCATAATAATTTCAAGAAGTGTTCCCCCTAACTATGCACCGTTGCGACACTTCGTTGTTTCGAAGCACCACGTGATGATCGGGTGTGATAGATTCTAACGTTCACATACAACGGGTGTAAGACAGATTTACACATGCAAAACACTTAGGTTGACTTGACGAGCCTAGCATGTACAGACATGGCCTCGGAACACAGAAGACCGAAAGGTCGAGCATGAGTCGTATAGAAGATACGATCAACATGAAGATGTTCACCGACATTGACTAGTCCGTCTCACGTGATGATCGGACACGGCCTAGTTAACTCGGATCATGTTATACTTAGATGACTGGAGGGATGTCTATCTAAGTGGGAGTTCATTGAATAATTTGATTAGATGAACTTAATTATCATGAACTTAGTCTAAAATCTTTACAATATGTCTTGTAGATCAAATGGCCAACGTAGTCCTCAACTTCAACGCGTTCCTAGAGAAAACCAAGCTGAAAGACGATGGCAGCAACTACACGGACTGGGTCTGGAACCTGAGGATCATCCTCATAGCTTCCAAGAAAGATTATGTCCTACAAGCACCGCTAGGTGATGCACCTATTCTCCCTGCAGAACAAGACGTTATGAACGCTTGGCAGGCACGTACCGATGACTACTCCCTCGTTCAGTGCGGCATGCTTTACAGCTTAGAGCCGGGGCTCCAAAAGCGTTTTGAGAGACACGAAGCATATGAGATGTTCGAAGAGCTGAAAATGGTTTTCCAAGCTCATTCCCGGGTCGAGAGATATGAAGTCTTCGACAAATTCTTCAGTTGTAAGATGGAGGAAAACAGTTCTGTCAGTGAGCACATACTCACTATGTCTGGGTTGCATAACCGCTTGACTCAGCTGGGAGTTAATCTCCCGGATGACGCGGTCATTGACAGAATCCTTCAGTCGCTTCCACCGAGCTACAAGAGCTTTGTGATGAACTTCAATATGCAGGGGATGGAAAAGACCATTCCTGAAGTATTTGCAATGCTGAAATCAGCAGAGGTAGAAGTCAAAAAGGAACATCAAGTGTTGATGGTGAATAAAACCACTAAGTTCAAGAAGGGCAAGGGTAAGAAAGCCTTCAAGAAGGACGTCAAGGGAGTTGCCGCGCCCGGCAAGCAAGCTGCCGGGAAGAAGCCAAAGAATGGACCCAAGCCCGAGACTGAGTGCTTTTATTGCAAGGAAAGTGGTCACTGGAAGCGGAACTGCCCCAAATACTTAGCGGACAAGAAGGCCGGCAAAATGAAAGGTATATGTGATATACATGTAATTGATGTGTACCTTACCAGTACTCGTAGTAGCTCCTGGGTATTTGATACTGGTGCGGTTGCTCACATTTGTAACTCAAAACAGGAGCTGCGGAATAAGCAGAGACTGGCGAAGGACGAGGTGACGGTGCGCGTCGGGAATGGTTCCAAGGTCGATGTGATCGCCGTCGGCACGCTACCTCTACATTTACCTACGGGATTAGTTTTGAACCTCAATAATTGTTATTTAGTGCCAAGTTTGAGCATGAACATTGTATCAGGATCTCGTTTAATACGAGATGGCTACTCATTTAAATCCGAGAATAATGGTTGTTCTATTTATATGAGAGATATGTTTTATGGTCATGCTCCGATGGTGAATGGTTTATTCTTAATGAATCTCGAGCGTAATGCTACACATGTTCATAGTGTGAGTACCAAAAGATGTAAGATTGATAATGATAGTCCCACATACTTGTGGCACTGCCGCCTTGGTCACATAGGTGTCAAACGCATGAAGAAGCTCCATGCTGATGGACTTTTAGAGTCTCTTGATTATGAATCATTTGACACATGCGAACCATGCCTCATGGGTAAAATGACCAAGACTCTGTTCTCAGGAACAATGGAGCGAGCAACCAACTTATTGGAAATCATACATACTGATGTGTGCGGTCCAATGAGTGTTGAGGCTCGCGGGGGCTATCGTTATGTTCTCACCCTCACTGATGACTTGAGTAGATATGGGTATGTCTACTTAATGAAACACAAGTCTGAAACCTTTGAAAAGTTCAAGGAATTTCAGAGTGAGGTTGAGAATCAACGTGACAGGAAAATCAAGTTCCTGCGATCAGATCGTGGAGGAGAATACTTGAGTCATGAGTTTGGCACACACTTAAGAAAATGTGGAATAGTTTCACAACTCACGCCGCCTGGAACACCTCAGCGTAATGGTGTGTCCGAATGTCGTAATCGCACTCTATTAGATATGGTGCGATCTATGATGTCTCTTACCGATTTACCGCTATCTTTTTGGGGCTATGCTTTAGAGACTGCCGCATTCACTTTAAATAGGGCTCCGTCAAAATCCGTTGAGACGACACCGTTTGAATTATGGTTTGGGAAGAAACCTAAGCTATCGTTTCTAAAAATTTGGGGATGTGATGCTTATGTCAGGAAACTTCAACCTGAAAAGCTCGAACCCAAGTCGGAAAAATGCGTCTTCATAGGATACCCTAAAGAAACTATTGGGTATACCTTCTACCTCAGATCCGAAGGCAAGATCTTTGTTGCCAAGAATGGATCCTTTCTAGAGAAGGAGTTTCTCTCGAAAGAAGTAAGTGGGAGGAAAGTAGAACTTGATGAAGTATTACCTCTTGAACCGGTAAATGGCGCAACTCAAGAAAATGTTCCTGAGGTGCCTGCACCGACTAGAGAGGAAGTTAATGATGATGATCAAGATACTTCTGATCAAGCTCCTACTGAAATACGAAGGTCCACAAGGACACGTTCCGCACCAGAGTGGTACGGCAACCCTGTCTTGGAAATCATGTTGTTAGACAACGGTGAACCTTCGAACTATGAAGAAGCGATGGCGGGCCCGGATTCCGACAAATGGCTAGAAGCCATGAAATCCGAGATAGGATCCACGTATGAAACGAAGTATGGACTTTGACTGACTTGCCCGTTGAGCGGCGAGCCATAGAAAATAAATGGATCTTTAAGAAGAAGACAGACGCGGATGGTAATGTGACCATCTATAAAGCTCGGCTTGTCGCTAAGGGTTATCGACAAGTTCAAGGGGTTGACTACGATGAGACTTTCTCACCGGTAGCGAAGCTGAAGTCCGTCCGAATCATGTTAGCAATTGCCGCATTTTATGATTATGAAATATGGCAGATGGACGTCAAAACGGCATTCCTTAATGGTTTCCTTAAGGAAGAATTGTATATGATGCATCCGGAAGGTTTTGTCGATCCTAAGAATGCTGACAAGGTGTGCAAGCTCCAACGCTCGATTTATGGGCTGGTGCAAGCATCTCGGAGTTGGAACATTCGCTTTGATGAGATGATCAAAGTGTTTGGGTTTACACAGACTTATGGAGAAGCCTGCGTTTACAAGAAAGTGAGTGGGAGCTCTGTAGCATTTCTCATATTATATGTAGATGACATACTTTTGATGGGAAATGATATAGAACTCTTGGACAGCATTAAGGCCTACTTGAATAAAAGTTTTTCAATGAAGGACCTTGGAGAAGCTGCATATATATATTAGGCATCAAGATCTATAGAGATAGATCAAGACGCCTCATAGGTCTTTCACAAAGCACATACCTTGATAAGATATTGAAGAAGTTTAATATGGATCAGTCTAAGAAGGGGTTCTTGCCTGTGTTGCAAGGTGTGAAATTGAGCTCAGCTCAATGTCCGACCACGACAGAAGATATAGAAGAGATGAGTGTCATCCCCTATGCCTCAGCCATAGGTTCTATTATGTATGCCATGCTGTGTACCAGACCTGATGTAAACCTTGCCGTAAGTTTGGTAGGAAGGTACCAAAGTAATCCCGGCAAGGAACACTGGACAGCGGTCAAGAATATCCTGAAGTACCTGAAAAGGACTAAGGAAATGTTTCTCATTTATGGAGGTGATGAAGAGCTCGTCGTAAAGGGTTACGTCGACGCTAGCTTCGACACAGATCTGGATGACTCTAAGTCACAAACCGGATACGTGTATATTTTGAATGGTGGGGCAGTAAGCTGGTGCAGTTGCAAGCAGAGCGTCGTGGCGGGATCTACATGTGAAGCGGAGTACATGGCAGCCTCAGAGGCAGCGCATGAAGCAATTTGGGTGAAGGCGTTCATCACCGACCTAGGAGTCATACCAATGCGTCGGGGCCAATCAAACTCTTCTGTGACAACACTGGAGCTATTGCTCTTGCCAAGGAGCCCAGGTTTCACAAGAAGACAAGGCACATCAAGCGTCGCTTCAACTCCATTCGTGAAAATGTTCAAGATGGAGACATAGATATTTGTAAAGTGCACACGGACCTGAATGTAGCAGATCCGTTGACTAAACCTCTCCCTAGAGCAAAACATGATCAACACCAGAATTCCATGGGTGTTCGATTCATCACAATGTAACTAGATTATTGACTCTAGTGCAAGTGGGAGACTGTTGGAAATATGCCCTAGAGGCAATAATAAAAGCATTATTATTATATTTCCTTGTTCATGATAATTGTCTTTATTCATGCTATAATTGTGTTATCCGGAAATCGTAATACATGTGTGAATAATAGACACCAACATGTCCCTAGTAAGC
>NC_041386.1:538070475-538135612 GCF_002162155.2 Triticum dicoccoides | reverse complement strand
ATCAACAGATAGTCATGGTTTCCTGACTATGGACATTGGATGTCATTGATAATGAGATCACATCATTAGGAGAATGATGTGATGGACAAGACCCAATCCTAAACATAGCACAAGATCGTATAGTTCGTTTGCTAGAGTTTTCCAATGTCAAGTATCCTTTCCTTAGACCATGAGATCGTGTAACTCCCGGATACCGTAGGAGTGCTTTGGGTGTACCAAACGTCACAACGTAACTGGGTGACTATAAAGGTATACTACGGGTATCTCCGAAAGTGTCTGTTGGGTTGACACGGATCAAGACTGGGATTTGTCACTCCGTATGACGGAGAGGTATCACTGGGCCCACTCGGTAATGCATCATCATAATGAGCTCAAAGTGACCAAGTGTCTGGTCACGGGATCATGCATTACGGTATGAGTAAAGTGACTTGCCGGTAACGAGATTGAACGAGGTATTGGGATACCAACGATCGAATCTCGGGCAAGTAACATATCAATTGACAAAGGGAATTGCATACGGGGTTGCTTGAATCCTCGACATCGTGGTTCATCCGATGAGATCATCGTGGATCATGTGGGAGCCAACATGGGTATCCAGATCCCGCTGTTGGTTATTGACCAGAGAGCCATCTCGGTCATGTCTGCCTGTCTCCCGAACCCGTAGGGTCTACACACTTAAGGTTCGGTGACGCTAGGGTTGTAGGGATATGTATATGCAGTAACCCGAATGTTGTTCGGAGTCCCGGATGAGATCCCGGACGTCACGAGGAGTTCCAGAATGGTCCGGAGGTAAAGAATTATATATAGGAAGTGCTGTTTCGGCCATCGGGACAAGTTTCGGGGTCACCGGTATTGTACCGGGACCACCGGAAGGGTCCCGGGGGCCCACCGGGTGGGGCCACCTGCCCCGGGGGGCCACATGGGCTGTAGGGGGTGCGCCTTGGCCTACATGGGCCAAGAGAACCAGCCCCAAGAGGCCCATGCGCCTAGGGTTCCAAAAGGGGAAGAGTCCCACAAGTGGAAGGCACCCGCTAGGTGCCTTGGGAGGGAGGGAAACCTCCCTTGGCCGCCGCCCCATAGGAGATTGGATCTCCTAGGCCGGCGCCCCCCCTGGCCCTCCTATATATAAGGGGGGAAGGAGGGCTTTTTGATCCACGCCTTTGGTTGCCTCCTTCTCCCTCTCCAACACCTCCTCCTCCTCCATAGTGCTTAGCGAAGCCCTACCGGAGTACTGCAGCTCCATCACCACCACGCCGTCGTGCTGTTGCTGGAGCCATCTTCCTCAACCTCTCCTCTCCCCTTGCTGGATCAAGAAGAAGGAGATGTTATGCTGACCATACGTGTGTTGAACGCGGAGGTGCCGTCCGTTCGGTGCTAGGATCTTCGGTGATTCGAATCACGTCGAGTACGACTCCATCATCCCCGTTCTTTGAACGCTTTCGCTCGCGATCTACGAGGTACATAGATGCATCTAATCACTCATTGCTAGATGAACTCCTAGATGGATCTTGGTGAAACCGTAGGAAAATTTTTGTTTTCTGCAACGTTCCCCAACATCACGTATATACGTACGTTTCCTTGTTGTTTCCGATTGCACCACGTATCGCTAAAATCTGCACGCCGCAACCGATCGAGTTGACGCTTAGCCGTCCTTGCATGCGTCCTTCCGTCGCTTGGGCTGCCTGCTCGCGTGCCTGCTGGACCGCTTGGCCCAGCTGCCTTGCCGCACTGTCGTAGGCCACGTCCCAACCTCGCCGACTCCGAGTACGTATACACTCGGGTTGTTCCACGCGATCGTGACAACGCACCGTTTCTTCCGATCTCGCCGACGATTAGTTCGTCCGTGATATCTTTGCCTTAGATCAACCTCGTAACCTAGCTCTAATATCACTTGTTAGAATAAATCCGAGGCATACGGTTGATTATCCGAGGACCAAGCAATCACACGAGCACGGCATCTGACTCGTCTATTTCTATTGACTTAAGAGTATACTAGCAAAAGGGCCCGTGCGTTGCAACGGGAGAAAAAAATATAATCTTCAACGGTCATGACCACATTTTGTTGCATCAGCAAGATACACTATCACACTCAATTTCATGAAATCATGCCATTTTTTTAAACTCGTGCACATATTGGAAATCGTAAACATTTCTCAAATTTGTGGACACATTTACAAATTTCCGAACATTTCTAAAATCAAGAACATTACTTGATTCATGAACATTTGTATAATATTTTAAAATATTTTTTAAAGTGTCAACAGTTTTTTAAACAATTTTCTTGAATCGGTGAACATTTCTAGAATCGACGTACATTATTTTGGAAATTGGTGGAACAATTTTTGAAATCCATGAACATTTTCCGAAATGCATAATCATATTTGAATCAACGAATATTTAATGAATGAATAAACTATTTTGTAAGTCATGAACAGTTTTTGATTTTTAAGGATATTTTTCCATTCATAAAGATTTTTTGAATTGGCGAAATTCTGTTCAATTTCATTACAATTTTTTAATGCACAAATATTTTATAAAAATCATGAACATTGTTAGATTTCCTGAACATTGGTTTTCAAAATTTGGGACATTACATTGTTTTACAAAATCACGAACAATTTTTGACTCAACAAACATTTTATGATTTATTAAACTTTTTATTTCAAAATTATCATTTTTAAAAAAAATTGGTCCTTTTTTGAATTCCCTAATTATTTATGATGTATATTGAGAATATAGTAACTTCTGCCAAGAAAATAACTCTAAAAAATCATGCACTTGCACTCACCTTCGCATAGTATTTTTTTTCTGTTCCTGCTATACATCGCCTTGTATGTGTTCAGATTGTGTTTTTTTATATGAAGGCAATCAGGTGTTGCTTCCATTGATTAAGGAGAGTGTTCAATACATTGAAATCCACTACAAGGAAAGGTGAAAATACAAAGAAAATAAAGAACTCTGGTTCAAGAAAATTATTTATAGAGTATAGTTTTGCTTGCTCGAAGCTTGCTGCAATTGGAAGAAATCCACATATAGCTTGTTCTCTGTGAAACTTTGCAAGGCATCGACGCTATCTGTTCAACAATTATCTCCCCCCCCCCCCAAAAAAAGTTGTATTCTCCTGTGGTCCTACCATGAATTTAGAAATCTGTAGAGAGCCGCATGATTGTTTAGTACTCCAAAAGAATTAAATGTGCCATGGTAATTTAAATTTTTAAACATGCTTTTGCTATACAACCTTTAATTACCTGGATATAATGGAGCATATCATCATTGCATATTATACAACCTTTAATTATACTTTCTGTGGTACAACCTTTGCTATATCTGGAAAATGTAGAATAAGAAAAATCTGAGTACCTGTTTTACTTTGGTATTCCTGAAATAACTGCTGAATCCCAAGACACCGGCACACGTATTGTGTTCACATTCATTCTCTTTCAATGTTAATAGTTGTCCCAAAATTTGTATTCTGAGTTCGTATCAATCCTGTAGATACACCATTTTTCTAAACGAATAAGATTTGCATCACATGTGTAAAAAATAATGATTTAAATACTACAGGATATACCCAACATCAAAGAGTTCTTTTTCCACATAGCAGACTATGATATCCTATAATTTACAAAAAGCTCACATATCTAGTTCAAAGGAGTAGCTCTTCAAAATTGAGCAGTGGCCTAAAAACTGAAATATTTGGTATGCTTTCAGAGCTGGGAGTTGCTAACTTCCCTCTGTTATCTAATTTTTGGGCACATTGGCATACTGGCATGATAAAGACATGGTAACTTTGATATAATTAAATACATGAACCCGTGTCATTTTACGGGAGAATGCAAGGAATGCCCACCAAGTGCATCGCTGCAAGCATGGGAGTTCCTTGCCCCTCCAGCGACTACCATCTGATTCTCCAATCCGTCAGACTTCAACACCTACATGAGAAGGCTTAAGTTTTCAAAATCAAATGGAAGGTCAAATTCAAGCAATTATTAAGCAATGCTATAACTCAAATCACACTGAAACTGGAGGATCTCCTATCGAGAGGAAGCTTGCATTCAGAAGACGTGCCATCATACACATCAGTTACAAATATACCAGCTCTCTTCCACACAAAACTGCATTTGACATGGTCGAATTGGCTGAACATTTCATAAATGAAGAACCTTACTGCTCACAGTTGTATGTTTCTGTAGAGCCATCATCACTGGTAACATTTAGATCTTGCACAAGATCATTAATCTTTTGCTTGACAAGGCAAGAGATTCTTTTGGCTGCAGTTCCATCAAAAAGCAACAATCTCAAATACCCATCAGCTCCAATCTTGCTCAGGTTGTTTTAATGACACCATTCAAGTGACTTGCGGTCAAAGTCTAAGTCGACTGATGTTCGTCTTGCATCAGTGCTAAGCCACTTAGTACCGCCGACAGGGGGTAAAAGAGATAATGAAAAACACATGCCCTCATACTCTAAAGCTAAATAGTAATCTCTTCAATATTGAACACTGCTAAATACTGACCAAAGTTCCAAAGAGTAACCATTTTAATATGCCAGCTCCTTATTTGTGTGTCAAGTGTAGTATTAGAGCATCATTTCTAAGTTCCAACTAATGGGAGTCCTGAGATCCTCGGCGATAGATATACAGTTTGCCCAAGGTGTTTACAAAACTGACATAAAGAGGATTGTGCAAAGGTATGCTTATTGCTTAGTAGTGCTCAGACCTGAGGAGGGCCGTGCCATGGAAATCATCCTGCAGGTCGAGAGAGACGCGTCTGGCGAGGTACGTGCCTGTCGATGTCCCCTTTTGGTGTCTGACCTGAAAAACACAACATCGTTGTTATTTCATCGAACAGGTTGAGAGCACTAAGACTTTCAACGATCCAAGGTATTGTAGAAGCTAGCGACGTCACCTGCACTAAAAGCTAGTTCACGTGGAACTTGTAACACAACTCTATGTTCAGTTAAGGTTGCTGCTCCTTTCCTGTGCTATTTAATTTATTTCTGAGATATAAGCATATGGCTTAATAAGTTTGAAGTCTGCCCTTCAAAAAAAAGTTTGAAGTCTGAACTGTTGCCACCTCTTGGGCAGGAACCACAACACAACATAGAGCAAAATAATTCCCCTGTGTTTTTCAGATCGTAGGCTTCAAGAGTAGCTTCAGAACCAAATTCCTTTTCAATGAAACGCTCCAGCAAGAGAAATTCACTTGTTCAGAAACAAAAGAATGAGCAAAAGTTAAAACACAGAAACGCACACCTGTAGGCGCTTCAGCCGTGTACGGGAGAGCTCATAATTCTTTGCTCCAAGGAAGGCAAGCAGTGGTGGCCGTGCCCAAGGCAGCGGATATCAGGATGTGGTCGTGATGCCCCTGGCCGAATTGCTGTCAACCTCGGGTGACGTAGATCGGTCCTTGATATAGATGAATGAGATGTTGGCGGAGGTCCTGGCTAGCGTCAAGCGAGAGGCCGGAGGTGCGGCCTCCATGGCCGCTGCCCATGGCGTGCAGAAGGTTGAGGTCGGTCATGGCGGCGGTCATCCATCAATCCGGCAGCTTGGCAGAAGGCAACCATGAGTTCTCGGTGTTAGATAATAACGAGAATAAACGAGACAGAGAGACACGGATTTTTACGTGGAAACCCTTGCGGGAGAAAACCACGGACGCACGAAGGTGCAATCACTATGAGGAGGAGTATTACAAGCACGAGACGACAGACCGTCTGAGGTGCGACTACATGGGGTATATATGAGCGGCAACACATAGGAGTCCTTGTAGGACAAGTAAACGAGTTGTACTCATATGCGTTGGGACCAACGCAAAAGGCCCACACCGTATGTACTACGTCTAGTCCAATACGGTACTAGAATTTGGATCACAATTTAACAATCTCCACCTTGAGCCAAATTCCCTCCAGTAGTCGAAGAAAGTGAATAACTCCATCCAAATCAGCTTAAACACCTTGTGCGTCAAAGTCCATAGGACTAGTGAGAAATACCAACTAAGCCTGAGCAAAGCTCAAACTTATTGGTCGGAACTGGCTTTGTCATCATATCAGCGGGATTATCATGAGTACTTATCTTGCATACCTTCAAATCACCTTCAGCAACAACATCTCGAATATAGTGATATCTGACATCAATGTGCTTTGTTCTCTCATGATACATTGGATTCTTTGTAAGATATATAGCACTTTGACTGTCACTAAATACGGTAGGGCAAGATGAGTCTCCACAAAGCTTAGTGTACAAACCTCTCAACCAGATAGCTTCTTTGCATGCCTCAGAAATAGCCATATACTTGGCATCAGTAGTGGAACAAGCCACAATAGACTGCAAAGTTGCTCTCCAACTCACAGCACAACCACCAATGGTGAAAACATAGCCTGTGAGTGATCTTCTCTTATCCAAATCACCAGCAAAATCAGAATCAACAAAACCAACAAGTCCATCTCTAGTTTTCCCAAACTGTAAATAGGCATTAGAAGTACCTCGCAGGTATCTGAAAATCCACTGAACTGCTCTCCAATGCCCTTTTCCAGGATTAGCCATGTATCTACTGACAACACTCAATGCATATGATAAATTAGGACGAGAACAAACCATGGCATACATGAGTGAACCAACTGCACTTGAATAGGGAACTCTAGACATGTACTCAATATCTGCATCTGACTTAGGACATAAAGCTGATGATAATTTGAAGTGTGCAGCTAACGGAGTACTTATTGGCTTGGCATTATGCATATTAAAACAACGAAGAACTTTATCAATATATCCTTTCTGACTTAGATATACTTTTCCAGATGGTCTATCTCTGGATATTTCCATGCCAAGTATTTTCTTTGCTGCACCCAAATCCTTCATCTCAAATTCATTACTCAATTGCTTCTTTAGTTCATCAATATCTGACATACTCTTTGCAGCAATTAGCATATCATTAACATAAAGGAGCAAATAAATAGTTGAACCTTTGACAGTTTTCAAATAAACACAACTATCATAATTAGACCTTTTGAAACCTTGAGAGAGCACAAAGGTGTCAAATCTCTTGTACCACTGTCTAGGGGATTGCTTCAATCCATAAAGAGATTTTCTTAACTTGCAGACAAGCTTTTCTTTTCTAGGAATAACAAAACCTTCAGGTTGTTCCATATAAATATCCTCTTCTAATTCTCCATGTAAGAATGCAGTTTTAACATCCAATTGTTCAAGCTCAAGATCATGCATGGCAACAATACTAAGTAAAGTGCAAATAGAGCTATGCTTCACAACAGGAGAAAAGACTTCGTTATAGTCAATACCTGGAATCTGACTGTAACCTTTAGCAACTAACCTTGCTTTATATCTTGTCTCATCATTAGGAGAAACACCTTCTTTCCTCTTGAAAACCCACTTGCAACGAATAGGTTTCTTCTCTCTAGGCAATTTTACTAAATCCCAAGTGCCATTCTTTTCAAGTGATTCCATCTCATTATGCATAGCGGTCATCCACTTATTACTATCATCAGAAATAATAGCCTCGGAATATGAAGAAGGTTCAGCGTTACCTTCAATTTCTTCTGCAACAGATAAAGCAAAAGAAACAATATTGCACTCTTCAATTAACCTGTCAGGTTTGTTAGTACCCCGCCTAACTCTGTCACGAGCAAGATTCCAACTGGGTGGAACAATAGGCTGATTTGGAGTGGGAGTGACATTATCATCATTAACGACGGGTTCATCATGTGCATCAACAATTTCATTACTAGATGTATCACATGAGTCAATAACATGCTCCACCTGAACAGTAGGCTGCTGAATAGGAGGCTGTTGTTCACTCTCAACAGGAACATTAGTAGATGAAACATCATGTAACATAGTAGATTCATTAAAGATAACATTTCTGCTAATAACAACCTTCTGGGTTTCAGGATTCCATAATTTAAAACCTTTAACACCAGACTTATAACCAAGAAAGATGCACTTAACAGCCCTAGGCTCCAACTTTCCATTATCAACATGAGCATAAGCAGTGCAACCAAAAACTCTCAACTGTGAATAATCAGCAGGTGAACCAGACCATACCTCAATTGGAGTTTTCTTATTAAGAGCAATAGATGGTGAACGGTTAATGAGATAACAAGCAGTGGAAGCGGCCTCAGCCCAAAAACGCCTATGCAAACCTGCATTGGACAACATGCAACGGGATCTGGAAATAATGGTCCTGTTCATACGCTCAGCAACACCATTTTGTTGAGAAGTATAAGGAATGGTGTAATGTCTGACAATGCCTTCAGACTTGCAATAATTCTTAAATTGCTTAGAACAGAATTCCATACCATTATCAGTGCGAAGTATCTTTATCTTCTTTTCAGTTTGTCTCTCAATCATAATCTTCCACTCCTTAAAAGCTGAGAATGCTTCATATTTATGCTTCAAGAAACAAGGCCAAACTTTTCTCGAATAATCATCAATAATAGTCAGCATGTAACTTGCACCACCTAGTGACTTCTTGCGAGATGGTCCCCATAAATCAGAATGCACATAATCAAGAATACCTTCAGTTGTATGAGTCGAAGTGTTGAACTTCACCCTCTTGTGTTTGCCGAAGATACAATGCTCACAAAATTTCAATTTACCAGGTTCATATCCATCAAGAAGACCTCTCTTATTTAACTCTGCTAAACCAAGTTCACTCATGTGTCCAAGACGCATATGCCAAAGGTTAGCAGCATCACAATCAGAATTCTTTGAAATAGCTGGAGTAGCGTTACCTGAAACGGTAGAACCTCGAAGGTAATAAAGACCATTGGTCGAACTTAAGTCACCTTTCATCACAACAAGGGAACCTTTGGTGACTTTCAGAACACTATCTCCACCTGAATACTTGTATCCCTTTGCATCAAGGGCACT
The DNA here is from genome assembly GCF_002162155.2 of Triticum dicoccoides. Classification (NCBI taxonomy): domain Eukaryota; kingdom Viridiplantae; phylum Streptophyta; class Magnoliopsida; order Poales; family Poaceae; genus Triticum; species Triticum dicoccoides. The sequence goes on along the minus strand of NC_041386.1, from coordinate 538,126,725 downwards.
CATAGAAATAAGATTTCTCTTCATCTTCGGAATATACCGAACATCTGTCAAAGTTCTGATTATGCCATCAAACATCTTGATTCGAATAGAACCTATGCCTTCAATCTTGCATGGTGAATTATCAAAACCCAAAACGGAACCAGCAGAAGTAGTGGAATCAAAAGTATTAAACCAATCTCTATGTGGACACATATGAAAAGTACATGCAGTATCAAGTACCCACTCATCATTGGTCTCGGCACATCCAGCAATAACGACAAGAGCATCATCGGAACTATCATCACGAGCAATGTTAGCAGAACTTTCACCTTGTTTGTTACCTTTCCTCTTTTCTTTATTTTGCAACTTGAAACACTCTGAGATGTCATGCCCGTTGCAATACCTGCAATATTTCTTGTCTCTGGATTGCGACCGGTCCCTGTAGCCGTTTTTACTTTTGCCTCTGTTTCCATTATTGGAGTTCTTCTCCTTTGTCCTGCCACGAACAGATAATCCCTCGGCTTGGGATGAACTCGAACCATCATGGGGCACCATTAATTTCATCTTCTCCTTAGAGTTCAAAGCTTCATAAACTTCATTAAGTGTGAGAGTATCACGACTGTATAATATGGTGTCTCTAAAATTGGTATAAGAACTTGGCAGTGAACAAAGTAATATTAAAGCAGTATCTTTCTCTTCATACTTAACCTCCATTGCAGCTAGATCGGATATAATATCCTTAAATTCTGAAATATGATTCAAAACATTACCTCCCTCGGGTAACCTGTGCAGGAATAATTTTTGCTTCAGATGCATCTTGCTGGTGAGATCTTTAGTCATGCAAATCCCTTCCAGCTTTAACCATAGAGCGGCGGCAGTTTTCTCGCTCAAAACTTCCTGCAAAATATTATTATGCAATTGGAGTTGAATTTGTGACAAAGCCTTAGAATCAATTCTTTTTTCCTCAGCAGTCCAGTCCTCAATTCGGTTCTTCCCAAAACTATCCAGTGCTACATCATAGTTGGCCTGTGCCAACAACGCCCGCATCTTGACTTGCCATAGGGTAAACCTTGTGTCACGATCCAGCAGCGGAAGGTCGTACTTCATGGATGCCATGAGTCGATAAAATCTGTGTACACAAAGTAGTACAAGCCCGTAGAAAAATCCTTGATAGAATTAATTTGTGGAGCAAAGGACAAAAAAAATAGATAGCACCTGGTAGCTCTTTGTGTGGATGTAACAATTAGATGAGAAAATAAATCTGATCAACTAGTACTCAATAGTACTAGCCTTCACGTGAGTGGATGGATATCTCCACGGTACTGTAGTGGTTGATTCCCTTGGGACTTGAAGCGGCCAGCGGCAGCAACTCGGCGGAACGCCTATAGCCACACGTGCCAATCTAAAACAGCTGCAGGAACGGATTCGACCGCAGCGGAAACTCCCGGTGACTTGGTTTTGACAGCGGCCGGTAGCGGAACCCTCGGTGGACTGCTTGATTAGTAATCGGATCAGTAGCAAAAACCTGTCCATCTCGGCGACTTGCGGCTACAGCGGCTCGTACAGGAAGCAGTCTTCGATCGGAAGTTTGCAGGATGGCGGCGGCACGCACAGCCGAAACCCTAATCTCTCGTCTCAAAAATCTCGTATCTGATTCAGATCAACTTGGTTCTGTATACCACTTGTTAGATAATAACGAGAATAAACAAGACAGAGAGACACGGATTTTTACGTGGAAACCCTTGCAGGAGAAAACCACGGACGCACGAAGGCGCAATCACTATGAGGAGGAGTATTACAAGCACGAGACGACAGACCGTCTGAGGTGCGACTACATGGGGTATATATGAGGAGCAACACATAGGAGTCCTTGTAGGACAAGTAAACGAGTTGTACTCGTATGCGTCGGTACCAACGCAAAAGGCCCACACCGTATGTACTACGTCTAGTCCAATACGGTACTAGAATTTGGATCACAATTTAACACTTGGAAGGCGCTGGTGGGCAGTGCAGGCGGGGCAGCACAAAAATAGGAGCTTCAAGAGCAGGCGCAACGCTCGCCCCATGGACGACCGGCGACGGACCCAAGCTGGGCGGAAGGAGAGGGCCATGGATCGGGGCGACCTTGGGTGGTCGCTGCTGACCAGAGAGTGGAGAGATAAGGATCACGTATATACGTACATTTCCTTGTTGTTTCCGATTGCACCATGTATCGCTAAAATCTGCACGCCGCAACCGATCGAGTTGACGCTCAGCCGTCCTTGCATGCGTCCTTCCGTCGCTTGGGCTGCCTGCTCGCGTGCCTGCTGGACCGCTTGGCCCAGCTGCCTTGCCGCACTGTCGTAGGCCACGACCCAACCTCGCCGACTCCGAGTACGTATACACTCGGGTTGTTCCACGCAATCGTGACACCGCACCGTTTCTTCCGATCTCGCCGACAATTAGTTCTTCCACGATATCTTCGCCTTAGATCAACCTCGTAACCTAGCTCTAATATCACTTGTTAGAATAAATCCGGGGCATACGGTTGATTATTCGAGGACCAAGCAATCACACGAGCATGACATCTGACTCGTCTATTTCTATTGACTTAAGAGTATACTAGCAAAAGGGCCCGTGCGTTGCAACGGGAGAAAAAAATATAATCTTCAACGGTCATGACCAAATATTGTTGCATCAGCAAGATACACTATCACACTCAATTTCATGAAATCATGCCATTTTTTAAACTCGTGCACATATTGGAAATCGTAAACATTTCTCAAATTTGTGGACACTTTTACAAATTTCCGAACATTTTCTAAAATCAAGAACATTATTTGATTCATGAACATTTGTATAATATTTTAAAACATTTTTTAAAGTGCCAACAGTTTTTTAAACAATTTTCTTGAATCGGTGAACATTTCTAGAATCGACGAACATTATTTTGGAAATTGGTGGAAATTTTTTTGAAATCCATGAACATTTTCCGAAATGCATAATCATATTTGAATCAACGAATATTTAATGAATGAATAAACTATTTTGTAAGTCACGAACAGTTTTTGAATTTTAAGGATATTTTTCCATTCATAAAGATTTTTTGAATTGGCGAAATTCTGTTCAATTTCATTACAATTTTTTCATGCACAAACTTTTTATAAAAATCATGAACATTGCTTGATTTCCTGAACATTGGTTTTCAAAATTTGGAACATTTTTTGAATAAGCATACATTGTTTTACAAAATCACGAACAATTTTTGACTCAACAAACATGTTATGATTTATTAAACTTTTTATTTCAAAATTATCATTAAAAAAATTCGGACCTTTTTGAATTCCCTAATTATTTATGATATATATTGAGAATATAGTAACTTCTGCCAAGAAAATAACTCTAGAAAATCATGCACTTGCACTCACCTTCGCACAGTATTTTTTTTCTGTTCCTGCTATACATTGCCTTGTATGTGTTCAGATTGTGTTTTTTTATATGAAGGCAATCAGGTGTTGCTTCCATTGATTAAGGAGAGTGTTCAGTACATTGAAATCCACTACAAGGAAAGGTGAAAATACAAAGAAAATAAAGAACTCTGGTTCAAGAAAATTATTTATAGAGTATAGTTTTGCTTGCTCGAAGCTTGCTGCAATTGGAAGAAATCCACATATAGCTTGTTCTCTGCGAAACTTTGCAAGGCATCGACGCTATCCATTCAACAATTATCTCCCCCCCCCAAAAAAAGTTGTATTCTCCTCTGGTCCTACCATGAATTTAGAAATCTGTAGAGAGCCGCATGATTGTTTAGTACTCCAAAAGAATTAAATGTGCCATGGTAATTTAAATTTTTAAACATGCTTTTGCTATACAACCTTTAATTACCTGGATATAATGGAGCATATTGTCATTGCATATTATACAACCTTTAATGATACTTTCTGTGGTAACACCTTTGCTATATCTGGAAAATGTAGAATAAGAAAAATCTGAGTACCTGTTTTATTTTTGTTTTCCTGATACAACTGCTGAATCCCAGGACACCAGCACACATATTGTCTTCACATTCGTTCTCTTTCAATGTTAATAGTTGTCCCAAAATTTGTATTCTGAGTTCGTATCAATCCTGTAGATACACCATTTTTCTAAACGAATAAGATTTGCATCACATGTGTAAAAAATAATGATTTAAATACTACAGGATATGCCCAACATCAAAGAGTTCTTTTTCCACTTAGCAGACTATGATATCCTATAATTTACAAAAAGCTCACATATCTAGTTCAATGGAGTAGCTCTTCAAAATTGAGCAGTGGCCTAAAAACTGAAATATTTGGTATGCTTTCAGAGCTGGGAGTTGCTAACTTCCCTCTGTTATCTAATTTCTGGGTACATTGGCATACTGGCATGATAAAGACATGGTAACTTTGATATAATTAAATACATGAACCCGTGTGATTTTACGGGAAAATGCAAGGAATGCCCACCAAGTGCATCACTGCAAGCATGGGAGTTCCTTGCCTCTCCAGCGACTACCATCTGATTCTCCAATCCGTCAAACTTCAACACCTACATGAGAAGGCTTAAGTTTTCAAAATCAAATGGAAGGTCAAATTCAAGCAATTATTAAGCAATGCTATAACTCAAATCACACTGAAACTGGAGGATCTCCTATCGAGAGGAAGCTTGCATTCAGAAGACATGCCATCATACACATCAGTTACAAATATACCAGCTCTCTTCCACACAAAACTGCATTTGACATGGTCGAATTGGCTGAACATTTCGTAAATGAAGAACCTGACTGCTCACAGTTGTACGTTTCTGTAGAGCCATCATCACTAGTAACATTTAGATCTTGCACAAGATCATTAATCTTTTGCTTGACAAGGCGAGAGATTCTTTTGGCTGCAGTTCCATTAAAAAGCAACAATCTCAAATACCCATCAGCTCCAATCTTTCTCAGGTTGTTTTAATGACACCATTCAAGTGACTTGCGGTCAAAGTCTAAGTCGACTGATGTTCGTCTTGCATCAGTGCTAAGCCACTTAGTACCGCCGACAGGGGGTAAAAGAGATAATGAACAACACATGCCCTCATACTCTAAAGCTAAATAGTAATCTCTTCAATATTGAACACTGCTAAATACTGACCAAAGTTCCAAAGAGTAACCATTTTAATATGCCAGCTCCTTATTTGTGTGTCAAGTGTAGTATTAGAGCATCATTTCTAAGTTCCAACTAATGGGAGTCCTGAGATCCTCGGTGATAGATATACAGTTTGCCCAAGGTGTTTACAAAACTGACATAAAGAGGATTGTGCAAAGGTATGCTTATTTCTTAGTAGTGCTCAGACCTGAGGAGGGCCATGCCATGGAAATCATCCTGCAGGTGGAGAGAGACGCGTCTGGCGAGGTACGTGCCTGTCGATGCCCCCTTTTGGTGACTGACCTGAAAAACACAACATCGTTGTTATTTCATCGAACAGGTTGAGAGCACTAAGACTTTCAACGATCCAAGGTACGATAGATGCTAGGGACGTCACCTGCACTAAAAGCTAGTGCACGTGGAACTTGTAACACAACTCTATGTTCAGTTAAGGTTGCTGCTCCTTTCCTGTGCTATTTAATTTATTTCTGAGATATAAGCATATGGCTTACTAAGTTTGAAGTCTGCCCTTCAAGAAAAAGTTTGAAGTCTGAACTGTTGCCACCTCTTGGGCAGGAACCACAACACAACATAGAGCAAAATAGTTCCCCTATGTTTTTCAGATCGTTGGCTTCAAGAGTAGCTTCAGAACGAAATTCCTTTTCAATGAAACGCTCCAGTAAGAGAAATTCACTTGTTCAAAAACAAAAGAATGAGCAAAAGTTAAAACACAGACACGCACACCTGTAGGTGCTTCAGCCATGTACGGGAGAGCTCATAATTCTTTGCTCCAAGGAAGGCAAGCAGTGGTGGCCGTGCCCAAGGCAGCGGATATCAGGATGTGGTCGTGATGCCCCTGGCCGAACTGCTGTCAACCTCGGGTGACGTAGATCGGTCCTTGATATAGATGAATGAGATGTTGGCGGAGGTCCTGGCTAGCGAAGCGAGAGGCCGGAGGTGCGGCCTCCATGGCCGCTGCCCATGGCATGCAGAAGGTTGAGGTCGGTCATGGCGGCGGTCATCCATCAATCCGGCAGCTTGGCAGAAGGCAACCATGAGTTCTCGGAAGGCGCTGGTGGGCAGTGCAGGCGGGGCAGCACAAAAATAGGAGCTTCAAGAGGAGGCGCAGCGCTCGCCCCATGGACGACCGGCGACGGACCCAAGCTGGGCGGAAGGAGAGGGCCATGGATCGGGGCGACCTTGGGTGGTCGCTGCTGACCAGAGAGCGGAGAGATAAGGATCACGTATATACATACGTTTCCTTGCTCTTTCTGATTGCACCACGTATCGCTAAAATCTGCACGCCGCAACCGATCGAGTTGACGCTCAGCCGTCCTTGCATGCGTCCTTCCGTCGCTTGGGCTGCCTGCTCGCGTGCCTGATGGACCGCTTCGCCCAGCTGCCTTGCCGCACTGTCGTAGGCCACATCCCAACCTCACCGACTCCGAGTACGTATACACTCGGGTTGTTCCACGCGATCGTGACACCGCATCGTTTCTTTCGATCTCGCCGACAATTAGTTCTTCCACGATATCTTCGCCTTAGATCAACCTCGTAACCTAGCTCTAATATCACTTGTTAGAATAAATCTGGGGCATACGGTTGATTATCCGAGGACCAAGCAATCACACGAGCACGGCATCTGACTCGTCTATTTCTATTGACTTAAGAGTATACTAGCAAAAGGGCCCGTGCGTTGCAACGGGAGAAAAAAAATATAATCTGCAACGGTCATGACCACATTTTGTTGCATCAGCAAGATACACTATCACTCTCAATTTCATGAAATCATGCCATTTTTTTAAACTCGTGCACATATTGGAAATCGTAAACATTTCTCAAATTTGTGGACACTTTTACAAATTTCCGAACATTTTCTAAAATCAAGAACATTATTTGATTCATGAACATTTGTATAATATTTTAAAACATTTTTTAAAGTGTCAACAGTTTTTTAAACAATTTTCTTGAATCGATGAACATTTCTAGAATCGACGAACATTATTTAGGAAATTGGTGGAACAATTTTTGAAATCCATGAACATTTTCCGAAATGCATAATCATTTTTGAATCAACGAATGTTTAATGAATGAATAAACTATTTTGTAAGTCACGGACAGTTTTTGAATTTTAAGGATATTTTTCCATTCATAAAGATTTTTTGAATTGGCGAAATTCTGTTCAATTTCATTACAATTTTTTAATGCACAAACTTTTTATTAAAATCATGAACATTGCTTGATTTCCTGAACATTGGTTTTCAAAATTTGGAACATTTTTTGAATAAGCATACATTGTTTTACAAAATCACGAACAATTTTTGACTCAACAAACATTTTATGATTTATTGAACTTTTTATTTCAAAATTATCATTTTAAAAAAAATCGGACCTTTTTTGAATTCCCTAATTATTTATGATGTATATTGAGAATATAGTAACTTCTGCCAAGAAAATAACTCTAGAAAATCATGCACTTGCACTCACCTTTGCACAGTATTTTTTTTCTGTTCCTGCTATACATCGCCTTGTATGTGTTCAGATTGTGTTTTTTTATATGAAGGCAATCAGGTGTTGCTTCCATTGATTAAGGAGAGTGTTCAGTACATTGAAATCCACTACAAGGAAAGGTGAAAATACAAAGAAAATAAAGAACACTGGTTCAAGAAAATTATTTATAAAGTATAGTTTTGCTTGCTCGAAGCTTGCTGCAATTGGAAGAAATCCACATATAGCTTGTTCTCTGCGAAACTTTGCAAGGTATCGACGCTATCTATTCAACAATTATCTCCCCCCCACAAAAAAGTAGTATTCTCCTGTGGTCCTACCATGAATTTAGAAATCTGTAGAGAGCCGCATGATTGTTTAGTACTCCAAAAGAATTAAATGTGCCATGGTAATTTAAATTTTTAAACATGCTTTTGCTATACAACCTTTAATTACCTGGATATAATGGAGCATATCGTCATTGCATATTATACAACCTTTAATGATACTTTCTGTGGTACAACCTTTGCTATATCTGGAAAATGTAGAATAAGAAAAATCTGAGTACCTGTTTTACTTTGGTTTTCCTGATACAACTGCTGAATCCCAGGACACCAGCACACATATTGTCTTCACATTCATTCTCTTTCAATGTTAATAGTTGTCCCAAAATTTGTATTCTGAGTTCGTATCAATCCTGTAGATACACCATTTTTCTAAACGAATAAGATTTGCATCACATGTGTAAAAAAATAATGATTTAAATACTACATGATATGCCCAACATCAAAGAGTTCTTTTTCCACTTAGCAGACTATGATATCCTATAATTTACAAAAAACTCACATATCTAGTTCAATGGAGTAGCTCTTCAAAATTGAGCAGTGGCCTAAAAACTGAAATATTTGGTATGCTTTCAGAGCTGGGAGTTGCTAACTTCCCTCTGTTATCTAATTTCTGGGCACATTGGCATACTGGCATGATAAAGACATGGTAACTTTGCTATAATTAAATACATGAACCCGTGTGATTTTACGGGAGAATGCAAGGAATGCCCACCAAGTGCATCGCTGCAAGCATGGGAGTTCCTTGCCTCTCCAGCGACTACCATCTGATTCTCCAATCCGTCAGACTTCAACACCTACATGAGAAGGCTTAAGTTTTCAAAATCAAATGGAAGGTCAAATTCAAGCAATTATTAAGCAATGCTATAACTCAAATCACACTGAAACTGGAGGATCTCCTATCGAGAGGAAGCTTGCATTCAGAAGACGTGCCATCATACACATCAGTTACAAATATACCAGCTCTCTTCCACACAAAACTGCATTTGACATGGTCGAATTGGCTGAACATTTCGTAAATGAAGAACCTGACTGCTCACAGTTGTACGTTTCTGTAGAGCCATCATCACTGGTAACATTTAGATCTTGCACAAGATCATTAATCTTTTGCTTGACAAGGCGAGAGATTCTTTTGGCTGCAGTTCCATCAAAAAGCAACAATCTCAAATACCCATCAGCTCCAATCTTGCTCAGGTTGTTTTAATGACACCATTCAAGTGACTTGCGGTCAAAGTCTAAGTCGACTGATGTCCGTCTTGCATCAGTGCTAAGCCACTTAGTACCGCCGACAGGGGGTAAAAGAGATAATGAACAACACATGCCCTCATACTCTAAAGCTAAATAGTAATCTCTTCAATATTGAACACTGCTAAATACTGACCAAAGTTCCAGAGAGTAACCATTTTAATATGCCAGCTCCTTATTTGTGTGTCAAGTGTAGTATTAGAGCATCATTTCTAAGTTCCAACTAATGGGAGTCCTGAGATCCTCAGCGATAGATATACAGTTTGCCCAAGGTGTTTACAAAACTGACATAAAGAGGATTATACAATGGTATGCTTATTGCTTAGTAGTGCTCAGACCTGAGGAGGGCCGTGCCATGGAAATCATCCTGCAGGTGGAGAGAGACGCGTCTGGCGAGGTACGTGCCTGTCGATGTTCCCTTTTGGTGACTGGCCTGAAAAACACAACATCGTTGTTATTTCATCGAACAGGTTGAGAGCACCAAGACTTTCAACGATCCAAGGTACGGTTTCCTTGTTGTTTCCGATTGCACCACGTATCGCTAAAATCTGCACGGCGCAACCGATTGAGTTGACGCTCAGCCGTCCTTGCATGCGTCCTTTCGTCGCTTGGGCTGCCTGCTCGTGTGCCTGCTGGACCGCTTGGCCCAGCTTCCTTGCCACACTGCCGTAGGCCACGTCCCAACCTCGCCGACTCCGAGTACGTATACACTCGGGTTGTTCCACGCGATCGTGACACCGCACCGTTTCTTCCGATCTCGCCGACAATTAGTTCTTCCACGATATGTTCGCCTTAGATCAACCTCGTAACCTAGCTCTAATATCACTTGTTAGAATAAATCCGGGGCATACAGTTGATTATCCGAGGACCAAGCAATCACACGAGTACGGCATCTGACTCGTCTACTTCTATGGACTTAAGAGTATATTGTGATTTCTAAATTTTGATATTGGTCATTTACTCATCCACCTGTTATTGAGCCGAGATAATTGATATTTTTTTGTCAAATGTGCTACCAATGAGCATAAAATTGCGAGCAACTTGTGTACTATTTGTTCTACCCGTTGGGTACCCGTCGGGTATGGGTATGGGTATGGGTAAAGTTTCATATCCATGGGTATGGATATGGGTAGAATTTTATACCCACTAACTATACAGGTATGAGTATGGTATTGCTCTACCCTGCCCATACCCTACTCATTTCCATCCTTAATCCCTCGCCTACCTAGAAGAAACGTGCCTGGATCTTAGCAATCGCATGATGCAATGTCTCCAGCAGGCTGTAGAAGCTCGTGATGAACAATGGAGAACAAGTCTGGGAAACGATCCGCGAACAGATGGTCACCATCCCATCTATCGAACCAAAACAGGGTGGAGGCAGCGGACCCCACCGTGATGGAGGCCCAATGCAGAGAACCCGTAGTAGCTGTATGATCTCTTGCCAGAACTAGGAGCCGCCCGACCGTTGACAGACGGCAAGCGACTGTCCCCTAAGGTACTTGTTCTGGATAATGTTGTCCATGTTCTCGTAACGGGGGTCCCCAGACTTGCCTTCCTACGGCCGATGGCGTGGCTGGGCTGGCAGGTTCCTACGGCCCATCTTCATCGACAAGACATTCAAGACCCTCGCGAGGGGCCAAGCCTCGCGGGGCGGACGATGCAAGACCTCCTCAAGAGCGGCCTCGCCAGGCAGGCTCACAAGGGGAGAAGAGATCAAGGAAAGGCAAACCTCGTGAGGCTCCTCGTGACGTGAGCCATGACGATCGAGACCAGGCGAGCGCCAGGCGGGCGCTAGCGCGCGCAGCGTCCTTGTTTCGTCTTTGGTGCTAAGGGGGCAAGCGCAGGCGCGGAGTACCGAGGCATCAAGCAAAGGTTTCCATATTGGTGCAACGAGACCAGGACCAGAAGGACGGCAAGACGGAGGTCACCATGGAGCCCAAGACGGCGTCATCATCAGAGCCTTTTGCAGGCGAAGACCACCTTTTGTCAGGATAGCTTGCACTAGCTGTCCCCTTTCGAATTGGTCGTTGTTGGCTCCCTTCCCGCTCAATATTTGGGGAGAGGACCAGGGCCTATATAAGTAGAACTAGTCACCACCATGAGGGGCATCGGATCAACACCATCACAAGTTGGCAGCTGATTTCGATCCTCACACACACAAGCTCACCAAACGCAAGAACACCTTGACCTCAGGAGGCTGTTATTCCTCTTGCACTGTTCATCATTAGCCCAAGAGGCAATCCACCACCACCACACTGGAGTAGGGTATTACACCACAACGGTGGCCCGGACCAGTATAAATCTTGTGTCTTTCAGTGTTGAGAGTTCGTCGTGCTCGTCTGCGAGATCTTAGAGAGCTAGGGCGTGGATCGATAGGGAGAAAACCTTCGCGTGCACCCCAGTGTTCGAACCTCAAGGGTCTGCCGGAACCCCAGATCCGACATTTGGCGCGCCAGGTAGGGGTGCGCCGAAGCCTCTGTCCATCGCTCCGTGCTGCGTTGCTCCGTCATTTCCATGGCAGACGCGCGCCGCGCTCGTGCTGAGCGTCGGGCTGCCCTCGCGGCCCACGTCGCTCAGACGGCTCCCGTCGGCAGGCCGCCTCACCGCTCCCCGTCGCCTGCCGCCAACACCGCCACCGGCCCGACGGGGAACGAGCAGCAAGCATCCTTGCTGCACCCATCGGTGCGGCGGGACGGTCGCACCGCCACTCCATCGCTGACCCCGGCCGTCTCTTCTTCCCATGCACGTCACCCTCCCATGGACGCACGATCCGCGCTCCTCATGGCGCACGAGCTGTCAAGAGCTCCGAGCCATTCACGAAGGACGTTTCGGCCAATGCCCCGAGCGCGGTGACCGGGGCTACGACCGAGGAGGACGTGGTGGCGGACGCTGGGACGATCGTGGCCCGCATCAGGAGTGGTGAGACCGGCCTTGTGAGGATTGCTGGCAGGATCAGCCTCGCGAGGGCGCCTGGAGAGATCAGCCTCGTGAGGATCTCCCTCAAGGCAACGCTGGACTCCCCCCCGCTGCCGCCGCCACCAAGAAGGAATGACGAACACCATCAGGACGAGGGGGCTGGGGGCTTCCAGGAACCGCGTGCCATTGCTTGCATCTTGGGCGGAGCCCAGGCCCTAGCCTCGCAGTGTATCTTTAAGCAGTTTGCTCGCGAAGTGAATGTAGTCCTCCCCAAGCTCGAAGCCACACGCCCGCTCAGGTGGTCCCAGTGCCTCATCATGTTCAGCTCGGCAGATTAGCTCAAGTGCGCGGCTACCGCTGGCGTCCTCCCAATCCTTTGCTCCCCACTCATCAGCAATGTGCAAGTTACCAAGACCCTCATCGATGGCGGCGCAGGGCTCAGTGTCCTATCCGTCGACACGTTCGACAGCCTCCAAGTGCCTTATGACTAGCTCCAGCCTACCAAGCCTTTCTCAGGAGTGACCGACGGTTCCACCACACCGATAGGGCAGGTCCGCCTCCCTGTCACCTTCGGCATGCGCAACAACTACCGCACCGAGCTCATCGACTTCGACGTCGCGCACATCTGCCTGCCGTACAATGCCATCCTAGAGTACCCAGCCCTGGCCCAGTTCATGGCGATGACTCGTCACGGCTACAATGTCCTCAAGATGCCAGGAAGCAGCGGGATCATCACGGTCCCATGTGAAGAAAGAGATGCGGTGTGCTCCGTCGAGCGTGCCTTCCAAGCTGCAGCAATCAACGACCCCGACAGAAGGAGCAAGGGCCCTCATGAGGCCACCCCCAAGAAGAAGAAGCAGTTGCGCCGTGCGGGACCTTAGGAGGGTGGCGTTGCAGCCGGAGCCTCGCCAGGATCAACGCCCGTTCCAGGGGCGCCTCCCTCCATCGCATGGGAAGGTGCGCCCGGCGCCCTTCTCGGGCAGGGCTCGGGGGCTTTCTTCTGGAAGGCCTCAGACCTTGCCCACATCACGAGGGAGGCGCTCGGGCACCACTTGGAGGCATGCTTCACGACATGTTTCCCTCAGGAGGACATAGAACAAGGACCGTCCACCATTCAGGAGTTCATCACCAAGATCACCCAGGAGCTGCAAGACCCAAGGGCCATGCGTGGTGACCGCCACTCATAAGGCGCAGCTTTCCATCCATGCGAGGATGTCGGGCTACGGGTCTGCGTTGATGTTCCAGGGCTCAACAGGGTCGCTTCTCAGGAGCTTTTTTGGCCTTCGCATGTGGGACGCTGTGAGGGCCCACCGCATAGCTACGTTCGCATGCCCTTTGGCCTATCGAGCGTATCGGCCGCCTACCAGGGCAACCTACGGCGCCTCCTGGCGTCTCAGGAGGCCAGGCGCCATGCCATCCGGATGGAGATGGAGACGGTCCTCAAGGAACCACGTGAGTCCCCAGAGCCTCCTGAGGCTCAGGGCCCCGGTGGCTCGTGAGGAGCAACCCTTTCGCCGTGTGCCTTCAGCTGCCTCAACTCTCCTTCTTCAACATAACCTGGTGACATCTTTTCAAGTTCATTCAACTAGGAGCGCCCCTCGGGCTGCATAATTCCCAGGCTGCGTGGGTCCGTCCCTGTGGCATGTACCCCTTTCATTTACGTCTTTAGCTTACCTTGTTGGTAGCGCCCCTCGGGCTGCATCATTCCCAAGCTGCTCGGGCCTGACCCGGTGGCATGTATCCCCCATGCATTACTTAAGCCTGCTGCTCTTATGATTGATCTACCTGTGATTGCTACCTGCTCAATCGTCACCTCCCACGGGGCCTCCTCATGTCGGCACGGCGCTGGTGCATGGGTCCGTCCCTGCCATGTCGAAAAACCTGAGCGGTCGAGCTCTGGCTCGCGGCACGCCCCGCGCACGTCACCTCACCAGGCCCTCAGTGCCTTCACCTCCTCATGAAGCAACTAGTGGCAGGCTGGCAACCATAATGGCAGATCGTGTTCTTCCTTGTGCTGGCTCGCAGGAACCTCGTGAGGATAACACTAGGAGGCACCGTGAGCTCCCACCTCTTCCAAGCAATCCGCTTGCACGTTAAAAGGGGGGCTCCTGAGCATCGCGCCTCAGGGGCTCTTACTGGCTCTCCAGCCCTCACCCCCTGGCCTTTACCATGGCACATGACCTGGCATACCAGCGGCAGCTGAGCTCGCTCGAGGGCCGGGACCTGAGAACGTAGAGCACGAAGGAGAGCATTGAAAGGGGGAGGACTCGTATGGGCCTGACCTAGCTACGCCGCGGATGTTCGCGCACAAGTCTGGCGCATTGCGAAGAATCGACCCCAGACCGCCAACATAAGTCACGAGCTCGGATCAACCAGTCGTTGGAACCTAATCAGACACGCTCGCCGCAATCCTGTTGTGGCAATGTCGCCTCCCTTTCCTATCTTACCACGACTGCTTGAGCGCTAAAGGGGACCTCCTGAGCATCGCGCCTCAAGGGCTCTTACTGGACCTCGGGCCGCTCACCTCCTGGCCGTGACCACGGCACGCGACCTGGCATACCAGCGACGACTGAAGCCTGCCTGGGGACTGGGACCTGTCAGCGTAGAGCAACAAGCTGTTGCGAGGTTGGAAAGAGAAGACTGAGCCTAAACAGGACTAGCGCTAACAAGGCTTCCATAATCAAGATAATGGCAACAAAAGGCATTGTGGTTTCTTTACACACCCCCACGGGGTACTTCTTGATTCCTCGCAGGGAACAAAAGACAAGAACTTAGGAGAATCCTATGTACACACACCCGTGGCCGATGCCATCATCAACAGTGGGCCACGGGAGGCCGGTGCCAACCTCCTCCAGATCAGCGACGACGGCAGCCGGACGTGGCGGCCCTGCTCCGAGCACGGCGGGAGCTCGGGGGCACGTAGCTGTCGTCGCTCGTCTTCGGAGTCTCGTAGAGCTCACGAGAGCCGCTGGACTCCCAAGAGTCGCTGCTGCTAGAGCAGCCCCGAGGGGGCGCGCCTCACCCCGGCGCTCCCCTTCGGGGCAACACTCCAAGCGGCGACCCTCCGTGTCGAAGACCTTGAAGAACATCGTGGAGGCGCCGTTGTACTCGAGGTGGATCGTGAGGGCGCCCTCCGCACGGCAAACCCGCGCGACCTTGCCCTAGCCATAGGTCATGAAGATCTTGCCGATGGAGACTGCTTCAACCTCAGCTCCGGTCGCCGGGGTGTCACAGTCGGCATGCTGCAACCAGAGCTCGAGAGGTCCCTCGATGGCAGCATGTCGGAGAAGAAGCGTGGGAAGCGGATCCAGGAGCTTGGGGGCATCGCCGCCCACAGCACGAACTCGCGTGAAGAGTCCGAGGCATGAACTCCAGGAGCGACGGCACTTGACGTCGCGGTGCGTTGACCTTGGCTGCGGCCCGCACGCTGATGCTTGTCGTTCCTTCCTCCCGAGCCCCCGGCTTGGGCGTACAAGGGCAATGGATACCCAGGAGGAGGCAGATCGCACCAAGGTCTCGTCACCACCTACATCTCCGTGGCGTCACGGCGGTGGACCGATCTCTTCTTCGGTGGAAGCAGCGCTGGCACGTCAAGGGGAACCACCCCCCTTTCCTCAGCTGAAAACCTGCGGATCGACACCATTGAAGTGGCTGCTAGCAGAGGAGCAGAGGAGGAAGAAGTAGGCAGAATGGAAGAGAAGGACGATGGGGGCTCTGCCCCCCTCCCCATTTATATCAGAGGAAGGCCAACCAACACCCCCATGATCACAGGTAATGATGGTTTTCCTTGCATGTCGCAGGGACTTGTCAAGTCGGGTAGTTGCCAAGGCAGCATGGGGAAGCGGAGATGCCCACGTCCAATCAACCGCCACACGACAACCGAGGCCGTAGGCTTTTGGGGCCCGCGGCACTACGATCTTGACCCTTTGGCTTCGCCTCGAAGCCAAGCCTAAGCGCGCCTTGGGCCTGGGGGATACTATCGGTGTTCTGGGAATGGGGGTCCCCAGACTTGCCTGCCTGCGGCCCATGACGTGGCTGGGCTGGCAGGTTCGTACCACCCATCTTCATCGACAAGACATTCAAGACCCTCGCGAGGGGCCAAGCCTTGTGGGGCGGATGACGCAAGACCTCCTCAAGAGCGGCCTCGCCAGGCAGACTTACAAGGGGCGGAGAGATCAAGGCAAGGCAAACCTCGTGAGGCTCCTCGTGACATGAGCCATGACGATCGAGACCAGGCGGGCGCCAGGTGGGCGCCAGCGCGTGCAACGTCCTTGTTTCCTCTTTGGTGCTAAGGGGGCAAGCGCAGGCGCAGAGTACCGAGGCATCAAGCAAAGGTTTCCATATTGGTGCAACGAGACCAGGACCAGAAGGACGGCAAGATGGAGGTCACCATGGAGCCCAAGACGGTGTCATCACCAGAGCCTTTGTAGGCGAAGACCACCTTTTGTCAGGATAGCTTGTACTAGTTGTCCCCTTTCGAATTGGCCGTTGTTGGCTCCCTTGCCGCTCAATATTTGGGGAGAGGACCAGGGCCTTATAAGTAGAACTAGCCACCACCATGAGGGGCATCAGATCGACACCATCACAAGTCGGCAGCTGATTCCGATCCTCACACACACAAGCTCACCAAACGCAAGAACACCTCGACCTCAAGAGGCTATTCTTCCTCTTGTACTGTTCATCATTAGCCTAAGAGGCAATCCACCACCACCACACTGGAGTAGGGTATTACACCACAACGGTGGCCCGAACCAGTATAAATCTTGTGTCTTTCAGTGTTGAGAGTTCGTCGTGCTCGTCTGCGAGATCTTAGAGAGCTAGGGCGTGGATCGATAGGGAGAAAACCTTCGCGTGCACCCAAGTGTTCGAACCTCAAGGGTCTGCCGGAACCCCAGCTCCGACAAATGTCCAGCCACAAGCCTCCCTCTCCCTTAGCGATCCGCCACAACCAACAGGATAGGGGGCAATGTTCATGCGCTTGGAGGACATAATCCCCAGTCTGCCCTAATCCCGCGGCTTGCAGATTTCCGGCCATCGTACCATATGGTACTCCTGCTTGTATCCCTCGCGTACCCATAACAAACGTACCTGGATCTTGGCGATCGCATGATGCAATGTCTCTAGCAGGTTGTAGAAGGTCATGATGAACAGGAGCAGGATAGATAGTGATGAATTTATGAGGATTGTCCGAGCTGCTTTGGACAGCCACCTACCCCGCCAAGGCTCAATGCGGTGTTGGAGCTTATTCACCGTGGTCTTAGCTCGGCCACGGTCAGCCTAGTGTTGCTAATGGTGTCCCCAGGTAAGACATGGGGAAGGAGCCCAGCTGGCAGTTAAGGTGGTCCGGAATACTCTAGCGTTCCGTGGCGGAGTAGCCAAGCACCATCACCTCGCTCTTGTTGAAGTTAATTTTGAGGCCCGACATTTTTTGGAAATAGAGCAGAAGGAATTTCAAGTTCGTGATGTCTGTCGCAGAGCCTTCCACCATGATGATAGTGTCGTCGGCATATTGCAGGAGGGAAACCCCCTTGCCGCCCACCAGGTGGGGAACTAGGCCATGGATACGTCTAGTAGCTTTGGCCCGATCTAGTATGGATGCGAGGGCATCCACCACCATGTTGAACAAAAAAGGGAGAATGGGTCACCCGACCTAACCACACAGGAAGTGGGGAAGTAGGGATCGATTTCCCCGTTAATGTTCATAGCAGTCCATCTGGAGGTAACCATTTGCATCACCCTAGTAACCCACCGGTCGTCGAATCCCTTCCGGAGCAATACTTCCCTACGGAAGGGCCAGCCGACCATGTCGTAGGCCTTGTGGAAGTCGATCTTGAGGAAAACCTCCTTGAGGTTTTTGTTGTGAACCTCACACAGGACCTCGTTAAGGACAATGATGCCATCTAGGATATATCGGCCGCGAATGAACGCCGCTTGGTCTGGGTGGGTGATCCGGTCGGCAAGCAGGGACACCCTATTGGCGTACCCCTTAGCCAGGATATGGAAGATCACATTGATAACCATGATAGGGCAGAACTGATGAATGTCCGAAGCTCCAGGAACTTTCGGTATCAACGTGGTGATTCCATAGTTCAGGCGGGTGAGGTCGATGGCGCCCACAAAGAACTCCTCGAATAGTGCCATCACCTCCTGCTTAATAACATTCTAGAAAGTCTGGAAGAACTTCACCGGAAGGCCATCCGGGCCCGGGGTGGAAGCCGAGTTCATACCCTTAATGGCTAACCAGACCTCCTCCTCCGAAAAAGGGGCCGTAAGAGCCTCGTTCTCAGCTGGCAAGATGCGCTGGTGAACGGGCCAAAAGTCTGGAGCAAGAGCAAATCGCCTTCTTGGGGTGGCCGAGAAGAGAGATCTATAGAAGCCATCCACATGGGAGCGGATGTCGGCTGGTTACTGTAGAAGCGCCTCGCCATCCCAAAGCAGCGGGATGGTGTTCCGGCACCGCTGGCCGTTGGAAATGGCACCATGACTCAATTACGAGGAGCATCACCATTTCTTAGGGAGGAACGGGAAAATCGTTCATTCGGACGAGGAAGAGAGACAAGGAAGAAGGCGAGAGGACACATGAAGCCTGCCGCATGCACGAGGCCGAAGACGCGGGAGAGTAATGGTGGATTCTGAATTCTGAGCGTTTCCCTTTTATTCAATGGAGTTTACAAGCAACAATTGGCTACCCATGTCGAACGTCCATGGGAAGCACTGCTGCCGGTTCATTCACTTCAGTTTAATCCACACCGGCGGTGTCCTGAGAGCACGGCTCTGACACAAAGGACAGTTTGGCATCCTTGAGGTCGTAGACGAACCTTGTGTCCACCTGCTGTAGCGCGCCGATGACCGTCCACTCACCTGGGCTCATGGCAAGGCACAGGGTGGCCCCGTGGAGCTTGCCCTCCACCATTGTGAACAGCTGCTCCGGCATGACGACCGGCCTCGCCTTCTCCTCTGTGAAATGGAAGGACAAATACCAGAGGTGCCACTTGATCTCCGTGGTCTTGCGGACGCACAACCCGTAGCCCTGCCGCTGCATGCGCTCCGTCCTGTTCCGCTGGAGGTCACCCCACATGGGCTCTTCCACGACGTGGTTGATACGTCTCCAACGTATCTATAATTTTTGATTGCTCCATGCTATTATATTATCTATTTTGAATGTTAATGTGCTTTGTTTTACACTTCTATATCATTTTCGGGACTAACCTACTAACCAGAGGCCCAACCCAAATTGTTTTTTTTGCCTATTTTAGGGTTTCGAAGAAAAGGAATATCAAACGGAGTCCAAACGGAATGAAACCTTCGGGAACGTGATTTTCTGAACAAACATGATCCAGGAGACTTGGAGTGGCTGTCAAGAAACAAGGGAAGAAGGCACGAGGCAGGGGGCGTGCCTACCCCCTGGGCGCGCCCTCCACTCTCGTGGGCCCTCCATTGCTCCACCGACGTACTTCTTCCTCCTATATATATATCCACGTACCCCCCAAACATCCAGGAGCACCAGAAAACCTAATTCCACCGCCGCAACCTTCTGTACTCGAGAGATCCCATCTTGGGGCCTTTTCCGAAGCTCCACCGGAGGGGGCATTGATCACGGAGGGCCTCTACATCAACTCCATGGCCTCTCTGGTGATGTGTGAGTAGTTTACTTTAGACCTTCGGGTCCATAGTTATTAGCTAGATGGCTTCTTCTCTCTCTTTGGATCTCAATACAAAGTTCTCCTCGATTTTCCTAGAGGTCTATTCGATGTAATCTTATTTTGCGGTGTGTTTGGCGAGATCCGATGAATTGTGGGTTTACGATCCAGATTATCTATGAACAATATTTGATTTTCCTCTGAATTATTTTATATATGATTGGTTTATCTTTGCAAGTCTCTTCGAATTATCAGTTTTGTTTGGCCTACTAGTTTGATCTTTCTTGCAATGGGAGAAATGCTTAGCTTTGGGTTCAATCTTGCGGTGTTCGATCCCAGTGACAGAAAGGGAACCGATACGTATTGTATTGTTGCCATCGAGGATAAAAAGATGGGGTTTATATCATATTGCATGAGTTTATCCCTCTACATCATGTCATCTTCCTTAAAGCATTACTCTGTTCTCTTGAACTTAATACTCTAGATGCATGCTGGATAGCGGTCGACATGTGGAGTAATAGTAGTAGATGCAGAATGGTTTCGGTCTACTTGTCTCGGACGTGATGCCTATGTACATGATCATACCTAGATATTCTCATAACTATGATCAATTCTATCAATTGCTCGACAGTAATTCGTTTACCCACCGTAATACTTATGCTCTCGAGAGAAGCCACTAGTGAAACCTATGGCCCCCGGGTCTATTTTCCATCATATTAATCTTCCAATACTTAGTTATTTCCTTTGCCATTTATTTTACTTGCGTCTTTATTTCTCTTTATCATAAAAATACCACAAATATTATCTTATCATATCTATCAGATCTCTCTCTCGTAAGTGACCGTGAAGGGATTGACAACCCCTTTATCGCGTTGGTTGCGAGGAGTTTATTTGTTTGTGTAGGTGGGAGGGACTCGTGTGTGGCCTCCTACTGGATTGATACCTTGGTTCTCAAAAACTAAGGGAAATACTTACGCTACTTTACTGCATCACCTTTTCCTCTTCAAGGGAAAACCAACGCAGTGCTCAAGAGGTAGCAAGAAGGATTTCTAGCGCCGTTGCCGGGGAGATTCGCGCCAAGTCAAGTCAAGTCAAGACATACCAAGTACCCATCACAAACTCTTATCCCTCGCATTACATTATTTTCCATTTGCCTCTCATTTTCCTCTCCCCCACTTCACCCTTGCCGTTTTATTCGCCCTCTTCTCCTCTCTCCCTCTCTTTCCGTTCGCCTCTTGTTTCTCCCTGCCTTCTGGGTGCTCGTTCTTTTTGCAATTTGTTGCCATCATGTCTGAAACTGGGGAGGTTATCGTTGATAAGGATAATAATATGGAAAATTTTGATGCTATTGATGACCCTCTTGAAAATCCTACTATTTTACACACTAAAAAGTTTCGGATTGGTAGCAGTAATATTACCGGGAAGGGAGTTATCCAAGATTTCTTTACTTGTGCCGGTGCTTTGCCTTCTATGGGCAGTTCTATTCTTCATAGAACTAGTAGTCTTGCGGACGCTATCGCCATGCTTGTAGTTGAACTTGAAAGGCAATTTATGCACATGCATCCTTGCATACAAAGAATTTTCCTAGAATTTTCTAATATTGAGCATTCTTCTGTTAAGTGTGCCGCTACTATCTTTTTGGCTCATGAATTTAGATTTATATTAAGAGAGGCCAAAGAAATCTTTGCGCACTATAGGGTGGATGTTGGTCGTCCTCCCATAGAGGCAATCCTCTTCGATCAAGAGGAAATAATGCGTTTTCAATCTCTAGACTATGTTGCTTTTAATGAGAACCTTAGGAAAAAGGTTCCTCCCCGTGTTCTAGTTGATAGAATTTCTGAACTTAATAATGATTTTGCTATCCGAAATAATGAGCTAGGATATTCTCTCGAGTACAGGCTCACGAAGTTTTGTCAAAAGAACGCTTATAATGATTAATTGGTTGTGCAATATGAAGGGCCAAAGGAGGAACCTATACCTCCCTAAATTGATCTTGGGGACTTCTGTCCCATTAAATTTAGCCCTTTTGATTACTTTTTCTTGCCTCAAAGAAAACTTGCTACTGAACGTAGAGAATATGCAGTGAGTTTTCGTGATCTATCCTATTATTATGGCAATACCTAGATCTATCTTCGCTTTTATGCCTAGCTAGGGGCGTTAAACGATAGCGCTTGTTGGGAGGCAACCCAATTTTATTTTTATTCCTTGCCTTTTGCTCTTGTTTAGTAATAAATAATTTATCTAGCCTCTGTTTTGGTTGTGTTTTTTGTGTTTAATTAGTGTTTTTTCCAAGTAGAACCGTTGGGAAGACTTGGGGAAAGTCCTCTTGATCTTGCTGTAAAAAACAGAAACTTTAGCGCTCACGAGAATTGCTGCCATTTTTATTTTAAAGGTTCTATTTAGTTAATTATTTTTGCAGATGATTAATACTCCCTCCATTCCTAAATATAGGGTGTATAGTTTTTGGCACGAAAATTGAAGAACGCATGTGGAGGGAAAATTTCACAAGTTTTGGGCAAGATTACACCTGACTAATTGGCATGAGAAAATAAAGAAGCTTGCCTAATATAAGGAAATGTAATCGAATCCCCAAAAAAATTATCCATACGAGTGGTGCAACTCAATACACCTTATATTTTGGGTTTTTCCTCAAAAATCTATACACCTTATATCAAAGAACGGAGGGAGTAGATAAATTCCTAACGTCCAGCAATTTATTTTAGAATTTTTGGGGTTCCAGAACTTGCGTTAGCTACAGATTACTACAGATTGTTCTATTTTTAACAGATTCTATTTTTCTTGTGTTGACTGCTTATTTTGATGAATCTATGGCTAGTAAAAGAGTTTATAAACCATACTCCCTCTGTTCTGAATTACTTGTCTTGGATTTGTCTAGATACGGATGATTCTAGACTCATTTTAGTGCTAGATACCTCCGTATCTAGACAAATCTAAGACAAGTAATTTGGAACGGAGGGAGTAGATAAGTTGGAATACAGCAGGTTTAACACCAATATAAATAAAGAATGAGTTCATTACAGTACCTTGAAGTGGTGTTTTGTTTTCTTTCGCTAACGGGGCTCACGAGATTTTCTATTTTGAGTTTTGAGTTGTGAAGTTTTCTAGTTTTGGCTGAAGATTTGATGGATTATGGTGAAGGAAATATGCCCTAGAGGCAATAATAAAGTTATTATTTATTTCCTTATTTCATGATAAATTTTTATTATTCATGCTAGAATTGTATTAACTGGAAACATAATACATGTGTGAATACATAGACAAACATAGTGTCACTAGTATGCCTCTACTTGACTAGCTCATTGATCAAAGATGGTTAAGTTTCCTAACCATAGACATGAGTTGTTATTTGATCAATGAGATCACATCATTAGGAGAATGATGTGATTGACTTGACCCATTCCGTTAGCTTAGCACTTGATCGTTTGTTTATTGCTATTGCTTTCTTCATGACTTATACATGTTCTTATGACTATGAGATTATGTAACTCCCGAATACCGGAGGAACACTTTGTGTGCTACCAAACGTCACAACATAACTGGGTGATTATAAAGGTGCTCTACAAGTGTCTCCGATGGTACTTGTTGAGTTGGCATAGATCAAGATTATGATTTGTCACTCTGATTGTCGGGGAGGTATCTCTGGGCCCTCTCGGTAATACACATCACTATAAGCCTTGCAAGCATGATAACTAATGAGTTAGTTACGGGGTGATGTATTATGGAACGAGTAAAGAGACTTGTCGGTAACGATATTGAACTAGGTATTGGATATCGACGATCGAATCTTGGGCAAGTAACATACCGATGACAAAGAGAACAACGTATAGTGTTGTGCGGTTTGACCGATAAAGATCTTCGTAGAATATGTAGGAACCAATATGAGCGTCCAGGTTCCGCTATTGGTTATTGACCGGAGACATGTCTCGGTCATGTCTACATAGTTCTCGAACCCGTAGGGTCCGCACGCTTAAAGTTCGATGATGGTTATATTATGAGTTTATGTGTTTTGATGTACCGAAGGAAGTTCGGAGTCCCGGATGTGATCATGGACATGACGAGGAGTCTCGAAATGGTAGATACATAAAGATTGATATATTGGAAGCCTATATTTGGATATCGGAAGTGTTCCGGGTGAAATCGGGATTTTACCGGAGTACCGGGGGTTACCGAAACCCCCTCGGGGGTTTAATGGGCCAAGATGGGCCTTAGTGGAGAAGAGGAGGGGCAGCCAGGGCAGGCCGCGCGCCCCTCTCCCTCTAGTCCAAATTGGACAAGGAGGGGGGAGGGGCGCCCCTGAGGGAGTCCTGGATTAGGGGGTCTCCGAACAGCCGGACTATCTCCATTGGCCGGACTGTTAGACTATGAAGATACAAGATTGAAGACTTCGTCTCGTGTCCGGATGGGACTCTACTTGGCATGGAAGGCAAGCTAGGCAATACGTATATGGATATCTCCTCCTTTGTAACCGACCTTGTGTAACCCTAACCCTCTTTGGTGTCTATATAAACCGAAGGGTTTTAGTCCGTAGGACAACAACCATAACATACAATCATACCATAGGCTAGCTTATAGGATTTAGCCTCTGTGATCTCGTGGTAGATCTACTCTTGTAACACCCATATCATCAATATTAATCAAGCAGGACGTAGGGTTTTACCTCCATCAAGAGGGCCTGAACCTGGGTAAAACATCGTGTCCCTTGCCTCCTGTTACCATCCGGCCTAGATGCACAGTTCGGGACCCCCTACCCGAGATCCACCGGTTTTGACACCGACATTGGTGCTTTCATTGAGAGTTCCTTTGTGTCGTCGCTGTTAGGCTTGATGGATCCTATTATCATCGATAGCGATGCGGTCTAGGGTGAGACTTTTCCCCCGGATAGATCTTCGTATTCGGCGGCTTTGCACTGCGGGCTAATTCGCTTGGCCATCTGGAGCAGATTGAAAGCTACGCCCCTGGCCATCAGGTCAGATTTGGAAGTTTGAACTACACGGCCGACATCCGCGAAGACTTGATCTTCGACGGATTCGAGCCACAGCCGGGTGCGCCCATGGGTATGACCTAGCTCTGCCTCCGAATAGTACCCGAGAGGCCGCGCCCACATCTGCTCCGACCCTTAGCTCAGAGCAAACTGCGCCAATCGAGGATGGGTGGCTAGACACCACCTCAGGGGCTGCAGTCTCGACGGCGATCGAGCTAAACACCAGCATAAACCTCTGCGCAGCCCGTGACTCCAGGGTGCCGGACTTTTTCCCGGACTACGAACCGTCTGCGCCCCTGCCAATCGAATCCGATTGGGCGCCGATCATGGAATTCACCACCGCGGATATCTTTCGGCACTCGCCCCTCAGCGACATTCTGAATTCACTAAGGACTCTCTCTTTGTTAGGAGAGCCCTGGCCGGATTATGGCCAACAGGATTGGGATGCGGAAGACGAAGAAATTCGACGCCCACCCACCACCCACTTCGTAGCCACTGTCGATGATTTAACCGACATGCTCGACTTCGACTCCGAAGACATCGACGGTATGGACGATGATGTAGGAGACGAACACGAACCCACATCCCCAAGAGGGAGCGGAAGCGTGCGCTCAGGGACGTGTATGCGTTGGAGCCAGTCGCCCCAAAGTTCAACCCTTGGTCCTCCTGTCCGATCACCTTCGATCGCAGGGACCACCCCACTAGTATCCGTCATGGCGGATTCGCCGCACTGGTCCTAGACCCAATCATCAACAGATTTCACCTCACTTGAGTCCTTATGGACGGTGGCAACAGCCTGAACCTGCTTTATCAGGACACAGTGCGCAAAATGGGTATAGACCCCTCAAGGATCAAACCCACAAAAACGACCTTTACGGGCGTCATTCCAGGCGTAGAGGCCCATTGCATAGGCTCAATTACACTGGAAGTGGTCTTCAGATCCCCGGATAACTTCCGTAGCGAAGAATTAATCTTCGATATAGTCCCGTTCCGCAGTGGTTATCACGCGCTGCTCGGACGAACCGCATTTGCTAGATTCAATGCGATACCGCATTATGCATACCTCAAGCTCAAGATGCCAGGACCTCGCGGAGTTATTACAGTCAATGGAAACACAAAGCGCTCTCTCCGAACAGAGGAGCACACCGCAGCCCTTGCAGCAGAAGCACAAAGCAGCCTCTCAAGGCAATCTACCAGTTCGGCGTTTCAAAGCCCGGGCACCTTCAAGCACGCCCGGGGCAATTGGCAAATAGACCGCCTGGCGCGATCTGAGCTCTCGTAGCAATACGGCGGCCACCCCAATCCCTGCTCAACATCGATATTCGTGCCGCGCGTACATAATTACGCATTAAAAATACCATGGGCACAGGTGGGGAGGGGGGGCACAACTGCGGCACGCCCCAAAACGCGGCCTAAACCGCACTAGGGGATTCCCGTTTGGTTATTTTTCTTTTTTCTTTCAGGACTTTAATCTCTGGAAACACGGTCCGGCAGCTCTATTGCCGAACACATGATACATCAACCAAGGAGGCAGACATCTATGTTATACAACGGAATTCCCAGGTTGATTAAAGATTTTAGATCATTCCTCAGCTCACCCTTGGAAGGGACATAGTCCTACTCTTTTGCTTATCACACTATCTGTATCACTCTGCTTTAACGCAATTTTTCAATAAACAATGCATGACATTACAGCTATTATTGCATTCTTGTTATATATATATATATATATATATATATATATATATATATATATGTGTGTGTGTGTGTGTGTGTGTGTGTGTGTGTGTGTGTGTGTGTGTGTGTGTTCAGTAATGACGCCTTGCAACCGTACACTCTGGTACGGCCAAAACACCAGGGGCTCACATACCCCACAATGCGGTGTGAAAAGTCCGAACACTTTCACAAGTGCGGCACCCCGAACTTATAGCATTATATGCATCAGCTCCGAATCATGTCTTTGGTCAAATGTTGGGTTTACCCGGCTCCTATGTTTTGGTACCTTATGTTCCGCTCTATCGGCTAAGGTAGCGCTAGGAGAACTACTGCGATTGTGCCCCGGTTCTGCCGGGCTGAGCACCTCAGTAGAGAAAGCTAAAACTAACTGTCATGATAAGGCGAGAGACTGGTCGCTGTTCGGCGAGGTTTTTCGAGTCCCTAAAGACTTATGCCGCTTAGGGCGAGGGGCCGGCTCTGTCCGGCTTACAGGCATGTATCGCGCCCCGAATTCGGCCTTCCGAATACCAGGGGCTTCGCTGAAATTTAAAATTATAGAATTCTATGGCTAAGTGAGAGTGATAAAGCATTATTAGTCCGGTTGCCTTGTTCGTTGTGCTGAGCACCTCCCTCGAAGGACCCAAACATGGGAACAAGAGTGCTCAGGTTTATCCCGAACACCCCAGCACTCGTGGCATGGGGGCAGAAGCCGAGGACTAGCCATCTCTCAGATTGGATAAACAACCAAATAGAAGGTAATATTTTAAATTCTAACAAGCATTGCATAGCGAATACGATACAAGTTTTCATACATACAGGACAAAACGAGCAAGTCCCATTCAAATATTACATTTTGTAAACACTCATCCGCGATAAGACGGGCACCCGGCAGAACACGCTCGTAGTACATCTCGGGGTGGCGGTGCTCCTTGCCCTCCGGCGGCCCCTCCTTGATCAGCTTCACGGCGCCTAGCTTGACCCACTGCATTTTTACACGGGCGAAAGCCCGGCGTGCACCTTCAATGCAGACGGATCGCTTGACGACCTCCAGCCGTGGGCAGGCATCCACAAGCCGCTTCACCAGGCCAAAGAAGCTGTTCGGAAGGGCGTCGCCAGGCCACAACCGGACTATGAAGCCCTTCATGGCATGATCGACCGCCTTATGTAGCTCGACCATCTGCTTCAGCTGGTCGCTCATTGGCACCGGATGTTCGGCCTCAGCATACTAAGACCAGAACAACTTCTCCATCGAGCTTCCGTCCTCGGCCTGGTAAAATTGTGCGGCATCGGACACACTGCGGGGCAAATCTGCGAATGCTCCTGAAGAGCTTCGGATTCGGGTAAGTAATCGGCAATTCACTTTTACATGCTTGATTTGCATATAGAAAGCCTTACCCGCCGCTATCTTCTTCATCACGTCGATCTCCTGAAGGGCCTTCTGGGCCTCGGCCTTGGCACTCTTCGCGCTCTCACGGGCCGCGGCAAGCTCAGACTCTCGCGTCTTCAAGTCAAGCTCCAACGCCTCGTGCTTCGTCATGAGAGCCTGAAGCTCTTGCTGCACCTTGCCCACCTGAGCCTCGTGCCTCTCTCACTCGGTGCGCTCCTTGGCCGCTGTATCTTCGGCCTTGGTCAGCGCTTGCTTCAAGGTCGCCACCTCGGTCGTGGCCCCTGGCAAAACATACAATGATCCTGTCATTTTGCAATCGCGTCCTTATATATATACATATCTATAGACGGGGTATTACTCACCCTCGTTCTCCTCGAGCTACCTCTTGGCAAGGCCGAGCTCTTTCTTGGACCCATCAAGGTCCTGCTTCAGTACGGCGACCTCCGCAGTTAGTGCGGTGGATGCCAGCAGAGAAGCCTGCATATGCATATTGACACACTTATATTAGACTCTTGCGATATTATTTGATCCTTTGTTTGCCTTTTCTTTGTGAACACTGAACAAAGCATCAGGGGCTACTGTCTATGTGGTAATACTTCTACTACATTTTAACACACTTACCTCGAAGCCTGTTAGAAGGCTGGCACAGGCTTCAGTCAATCCGCTCTTGGCGGACTGAACCTTCTGGATCACCACACTCATGATGGTGCGGTGCTCCTCGTTGATGGAAGCGCTGCGAAGCGCTTCCAGCAGGCTGTCCGATGCCTCCGGATGGGCAGAGGTCACCGACACTGGCGTTTTGCCCCTCTTAGAAGGGGACCGCCTGCCCGAGTCCGGAACCGTTGGAGGATCTGGCGCGGTGTTCTGCTGAGGGCCGAACTCGAAGCTCTCGGGGACCCCGTCCCCTCGGCTCCCGGAGTTCGGAAGGTCGCCTTGAGGCGCCTCCGGGACTGTCCCCCTTGATCTGATGCCTCTTGAGACAACACCTCGGTGTCGTCGGCTGGATGAGGGGAGGTGGCGGTCGGGACTGGATCGCTATCCATGTCCGATGAGCCCAGGGAGCCGTCCGATGATACCTCGATATTGGCTCAGGGCGGCCTGCACAATTGTGTTCGACGTTAGGAAAAGTAAGTGCGACAAAGGAATCCTATGGGTAATGTTGGTATCCGAATACTTACGACCTCCCCGGGGGCTTGGCCCTGGGCAACCACTCGTCTTCGCTTTCGTCGGCGGCGGTGGAGCTGTCCGGAAGGAGAGTCCTTCCCTTCTTGGACCCCCCGGCCTCCCTAGTTGGGGCGGCCTTCCTTTTCTTGTCTCCCCCAGTCGGTGGGGGAGCTTCTTCTTCCTATTCCTCGTCTTCAGGGGAAGAGAGCACCGCAGAGTCATCGGACGGTGAGTCCGACGACGCCTGGAATCAGGAACTCTTTCGAGCTCCCTTGGCCTTCTTGGTCTTCTCCGGCACCTTATAAGGGGCCGGAGTCAACATCTTCGCAAGAAGGGCGTCTGCGGGGCCTTCGGGCAAAGGAGCTGGACAGTCGATCTGTCCGGCCATCTTCTGCCAGTCCTGTCAAAGGCACGAGAGTTTAGATCCCGCATAGAGTCAATCTATATAGAAAACAAGTATCCTGTGAAAGGTAAAACAGCTTACCGCACTGGCTTGGCACTTCACGCTGAATCCGCGATCCTCAGTAATGGGGGGAGGGACCGCGGCGCCCTTGAACATCACCCTCCAGGCATCTTCATGAGTCGTGTCGAAGAGCCTGTTCAGAGTTCGATGT
Organism: Triticum dicoccoides; assembly: GCF_002162155.2. NCBI lineage: Eukaryota > Viridiplantae > Streptophyta > Magnoliopsida > Poales > Poaceae > Triticum > Triticum dicoccoides. The sequence continues at coordinate 538,097,105 of NC_041386.1, read as the reverse complement.
TGCGCCGGGTTGAACTCCCACAAGGTGAACTCCCGTTGTTGGCACGGGAGTATCCGGCGGATGAGCATAACCTGGACTATGTTGACGAGCTTGAGCTTCTTGTCTACCATGTTTTGAATACATGTCTGGAGTCCGGTCAGCTCTTTTGAATTACCCCAGGACAGGCCCTTCTCTTTCCAGGAGGTGAGCCGCATGGGGATGCCAGATCGGAACTCGGGAGCCGCTACCCATGCGGGGTGGCGCGGCTCAGTGATATAGAACCACCCCGATTGCCACCCCTTTATGGTATCCACAAAGGAGACCTCGAGCCATATTATGTTGGGCATCTTGCCCACCATGGCGCCTCCGCACTCCGCCTGGCGGGCGCTCACTACCTTCGGCTTGACATTGAAGGTCTTCAGCCATAAGTCAAAGTGGGGCTTGATGCGGAGGAAGGCCTCGCACACGACGATAAACACCGAGATGTTGAGGATGAAGTTCGGGGCCAGATCATGGAAATCCAGGCTGTAATAAAACATGAGCCCCCGGACGAAGGGATGGAGAGGGAATCCCAGTCCGCGGAGGAAATGGGTGAGGAATACCACCCTCTCATGGGGCCTGGGGGTGGGGATGAGCTGCCCCTCATCTGGGAGCCGGTGCACGATGTCGTCGGGCAGGTATCCGGCTCTCCTTAGTTTCTTGACGTCTCCCTCCGTGACGGAGGAGACCATCCACTTGCCTCCCACTCCGGACATGGTTGGAGAAGGTTGATATGGAAGTGAGAGCTTGGGCGCTAGAGCTCGAGTGTGCGGGAGCAGATGAGCAGAGGAGGAAGAAGGCGTGGATAGAAAGGTGAATCCTTATCCCTTTATATGGGCGGACAAAATTAAGCATCCCCACTTGCCTGGTAAAACTCGCTTATCCCCCAAGCACCGCAATTGATGGCGCGGTTGGGTTACCCACGCCCGTATTGATGAGAATCCCGTAATAAGGGGACACAATCTCTGCTTTGACAAGACGTGTCGAAAAACTGCCTCGCATTATGTGCGGGACTTGTTAAAAGAAACGGTTCGAATAATCACCGGGCCATGACGTAATGTCGTGTTGCCAAAACAAGCCAGCAAATTAGATCTGCGAAAAAATTATTCTCTCTACGGTGGAATGTGGAACTTATTTTGTAGGGTCGGACACTATCCTCGTATTCAAATTCTTTTGTGATGTATTCGGAGAAGGAACCCGCCTTGCAATGCCGAAGACAATACTGCGCGCCGGAATCATCGTCATTGAAGCCTGGTTCAGGGGCTACTGAGGGAGTCCTGGATTAGGGGGTCTCCAGACAGCCGGACTATCTCCATTGGCCGGACTGTTAGACTGTGAAGATACAAGATTGAAGACTTCGTCTCGTGTCCGGATGGGACTCTACTTGGCGTGGAAGGCAAGCTAGGCAATATGTATATGGATATCTCCTCCTTTGTAACCGACCTTGTGTAACCCTAACCCTCTCCGGTGTCTATATAAACCGAAGGGTTTTAGTCCATAGGACAACAACCATAACATACAATCATACCATAGGCTAGCTTCTAGGGTTTAGCCTCTCTGATCTCGTGGTAGATCTACTCTTGTAACACCCATATCATCAATATTAATCAAGCAGGACATAGGGTTTTACCTCCATCAAGAGGGCCCGCCTGGGTAAAATATCGTGTCCCTTGCCTCCTGTTACCATCCAGCGTAGACGCACAGTTCAAGACCCCCTACCCGAGATCCACCGGTTTTGACACCGACAGCCCCCCTTTCCTTCCTCTCTCCCTCCTCCTTCCCCCTTATCCTACTCCAACTAGGAAAGGAGGGAGTAGGACTCCTCCCTGGCGCGCCTCCTCCTGGCCGGCCGCCTCTCCCCCTTGCTCCTTTATATACGGGTGCGGGGGGCACCTCTAGACACACAAGTTTATCGCAAAGATCTCTCCCAGCCGTGTGCGGTGCCCCCCTCCACCATAATCCACCTTGGTAATACTGTAGCGGTGTTTAGGCAAAGCCCTGCTACGGTAGCTTCATCAACATCGTCACCACGCCATCGTGCTGACGAAACTCTTCCTTGAGCTCTACTAGATCGTGAGTTCGCGGGACGTCACCGAGCTGAATGTGTGCTGAACGCGGAGGTGCCGTACATTCGGTACTGAGGATCGGTCGATCATGAAGATGTACGACTACATCAACCGCGTTGTCATAAAGCTTCCGCTTAACGGTCTACGAGGGTATGTGGACAACACTCTCCCCTCTCGTTGCTATGCATCACCATGATCCTGCGTGTGCGTAGGATTTTTTTTGAAATTACTACGTTCCCCAACAGTGGCATCTGAGACAGGTTTTATGCGTTGATGTTATTTGCACAAGTAGAACACAAGTGAGTTGTGGGCGATACAAGTCATACTACTTACCAGCATGTCATACTTTGGTTCAGCTGTATTGTTGGATGAAGCGGCCCGGACCGACATTACGCGTACGCTTACGCGAGACTGGTTCTACCGACGTGCTTTGCACACAGGTGGCTGGCGGGTGTCAGTTTCTCCAACTTTAGTTAAACCAAGTGTGGCTACGCCCGGTCCTTGAGAAGGTTAAAACAGCACCAACTTGACGAACTATTGTTGTGCTTTTGATGTGTAGGTAAGAACGGTTCTTGCTCAGCCCGTAGCAGCCACATAAAACATGCAACAACAAAGTAGAGGACGTCTAACTTGTTTTTGTAGGGCATGTTGTGATGTGATATGGTCAAGACATGATGCTATATTTATTGTATGAGATGATCATGTTTTGTAATGGAGTTATCGGCAACTGGCAGGAGCCATATGGTTGTCGCTTTATTGTATGCAATGCAATCGCCCTGTAATTGCTTTACTTTATCACTAAGTGGTAGCGATAGTCGTAGAAGCAATAGTTGGCGAGACGACAACAATGCTACGATGGAGATCAAGGTGTCGCGCCGGTGACGATGGTGATCATGACGGTGCTTCAGAGATGGAGATCACAAGCACAAGATGATGATGGCCATATCATATCACTTATATTGATTGCATGTGATGTTTATCCTTTATGCATCTTATTCTGCTTTTGTTTGACGGTAGCATTATAAGATGATCTCTCACTAAATTCCAAGATAAAAGTGTTCTCCCTGAGTATGCACCGTTGCCAAAGTTCGTCGTGCCGAGACACCACGTGATGATCGGGTGTGGTAAGCTCTACGTCCTTCTACAACGGGTGCAAGCCAGTTTTGCACACGCAGAATACTCAGGTTAAACTTGACGAGCCTAGCATATGCAGACATGGCCTTGGAACGCTGAGACCGAAAGGTTGAGCGTGAATCATATAATAGATATGATCAACATAGTGATGTTCACCATTGAAAACTACTCCATTTCACGTGATGATCGATTATGGGTTAGTTGATATGGATCACGTGATCACTTAAATGATTAGAGGGATGTCTATCTAAGTGGGAGTTCTTAAGTAATATGATTAATTGAACTTAAATTTATCACGAACTTAGTACCTGATAGTATTTTGCTTATCTATGTTGTTGTAGATAGATGGCCCGTGCTGTTGTTCCGTTGAATTTTAATGCGTTCCTTGAGAAAGCAAAGTTGAAAGATGATGGTAGCAATTACATGGACTGGGTCCGTAACTTGAGTATTATCCTCATTGCTGCACAGAAGAATTACGTCCTAGAAGCACCGCTGGGTGCCAGGCCTGCTGCAGATGCTGCTGACAATGTTAAGAACGTTTGGCAGAGTAAAGCTGATGACTACTCGATAGTTTAGTGTGCCATGCTTTACGGCTTAGAACCGGGACTTCAACGATGTTTTGAACGTCATGGAGCATATGAGATGTTCTAGGAGTTGAAGTTAATATTTCAAGCAAATGCCCGGATTGAGAGATATGAAGTCTCCAATAAGTTCAATAGCTGCAAGATGGAGGAGAATAGTTAGGTCAGTGAGCATATACTCAAAATGTCTGGGTATCATAATCACTTGACTCAACTAGGAGTTAATCTTCCTGTTAATAGTGTCATTGACAGAGTTCTTCAATCACTGCCACCAATCTACAAAAGCTTCGTGATGAACTATAATATGCAAGGGATGAATAAGACTATTCCCGAGCTCTTCGCGATGCTAAAGGCTGCGGAGGTAGAAATCAAGAAGGAGCATCAAGTGTTGATGGTCAATAAGACCACCAGTTTCAAGAAAAAGGGCAAAGGGAAGAAGAAGGAGAACCTCAAGAAGAACGGCAAACAAGTTGCTGCTCAGGAGAAGAAACCCAAGTCTGGACCTAAGCCTGAGACTGAGTGCTTCTACTACAAACAGATTGGTCACTGGAAGCGGAACTGCCCCATGTATTTGGCGGATAAGAAGGATGGCAAAGTGAACAAAGGTATATGTGATATACATGTTATTGATGTGTACCTTACCAGAGCTCACAGTAGCAACTGGGTATTTGATACTGGTTCTGTTGCTAATATTTGCAACTCGAAACAGGGACTACGGATTAATCGAAGACTGGCTAAGGACGAGGTGACGATGCGCGTGGGAAATGGTTCCAAAGTCGATGTGATCGCCGTCGGCACGCTACCTCTACATCTACCTTTGGGATTAGTTTTAGACCTAAATAATTGTTATTTGGTGCGAGGCAGTTATTCATTTAAATCTGAGAATAATGGTTGTTCTATTTATATGAGTAATATCTTTTATGGTGATGCACCCTTAAAGAGTGGTCTATTCTTGTTGAATCTCGATAGTAGTGATACACATATTCATAATGTTAAAGCCAAAAGATGCAGAGTTGATAATGATAGTGCAACTTATTTTTGGCACCGCCGTTTGGGTCATATTGGTATAAAGTGCATGAAGAAACTCCATATTGATGGACTTTTGGAATCACTTGGTACTTGCGAACCATGCCTTATGGGCAAGATGACTAAAACGCCTTTCTCCGGAACTATGGAGCGAGCAACAGATTTGTTGGAAATCATACATACTGATGTATGTGGTCCGATGAATATTGAGGCTCGCGGCGGGTATCGTTATTTTCTCACCTTCACAGATGATTTGAGCAGATATGGGTATATCTACTTTATGAAACATAAGTCTGAAACATTTGAAAAGTTCAAAGAATTTCAGAGTGAAGTGGAAAATCATCATAATAAGAAAATAAAGTTTCTATGATCTGATCGTGGAGGAGAATATTTGAGTTACGAGTTTGGCCTACATATGAAACAATGCAGAATAGTTTCGCAACTCATGCCACCCGGAACACCATAGCGTAATGGTGTGTCCGAACGTCGTAATCGTACTTTACTAGATATGGTGCGATCTATGATGTCTCTTACTGATTTACCACTATCATTTTGGGGTTATGCTTTAGAGACGGCTGCATTCACGTTAAATAGGGCACCATCAAAATCCGTTGAGACGACACCTTATGAACTATGGTTTGGCAAGAAACCAAAGTTGTCGTTTCTTAAAGTTTGGGGCTGCGATGCTTATGTGAAAAAACTTCAACTTGTTAAGCTCGAACCCAAATCGGAGAAATGTGTCTTCATAGGATATCCAAAGGAAACTATTGGGTACAGCTTCTATCACAGATCCAAAGGCAAGATATTCGTTACTAAGAATGGATCCTTTCTAGAGAAGGAGTTTCTCTCGAAAGAAGTGAGTGGGAGGAAAGTAGAACTTGATGAGGTAACTGTACCTGCTCCCTTATTGGAAAGTAGTTCATCACAGAAACCGGTTCCTGTGACATCTACACCAATTAGTGAGGAAGCTAATGATGATGATCATGAAACTTCAGATCAAGTTACTACCGAACCTCGTAGGTCAACTAGAGCAAGATCCGCGCCAGAGTGGTACAGTAATCTAGTTCTGGAGGTCAGGTTACTTGACCATGATGAACCTACAAACTATGAAGAAGCGATGATGAGCCCAGATTCCGCAAAATGGCTTGAGGCCATGAACTCCGAGATGGGATCCATGTATGAGAACAAAGTGTGGACTTTGATTGACTTGCCCGATGATCGACAAGCCATCGAGAACAAATGGATCTTCAAGAAGAAGACAGACGCTGACGGTAATGTTACTATCTACAAAGCTCGACTTGTTGCAAAAGGTTTTCGACAAGTTCAAGGAGTTGACTACGATGAGACCTTCTCACCCGTAGCGATGCTTAAGTACGTCTGAATCATGTTAGCAATTGCCGCATTTTATGGTTATGGAATTTGGCAAATTTATGTAAAGACTGCATTCCTAAATGGATTTCTGGAAGAAGAGTTATATATGATGCAACCTGAAGGTTTTATCGATCCAAAGGGAGCTAACAAAGTGTGCAAGCTCCAGCGGTCCATTTATGGACTGGTGCAAGCATCTCGGAGTTGGAATAAACGTTTTGATAGTGTGATCAAAGCATATGGTTTTATACAGACTTTTGGAGAAGCCTGTATTTACAAGTAAGTGAGTGGAAGCTCTGTAACGTTTCTAATATTATATGTGGATGACATATTGTTGATTGGAAATGATATAGAATTTCTGGACAACATAAAAGGATACTTGAATAAAAGTTTTTCAATGAAAGACCTCGGTGAAGCTGCTTATATATTGGGCATCAAGATCTATAGAGATAGAACAAGACGCTTAATTGGACTTTCACAAAGCACATACCTTGATAAAGTTTTGAAGAAGTTCAAACTGGATCAAGGTAAGAAACGGTTCTTGCCTATGTTACAAGGTGTGAAGTTTAGTAAGACTCAATGCCCAACCATTGCAGAAGATAGAGAGAAAATGAAAAGTGTTCCCTATGCTTCAGCCATAGGCTCTATCATGTATGCAATGCTGTGTACCAGACCTGATGTGTGCCTTGCTATTAGCCTAGCAGGGAGGTATCAAAGTAATCCAGGAGTGGATCACTGGACAGCGGTCAAGAACATCCTGAAGTACCAGAAAAGGACCAAGGATATTTTTCTCGTTTATGGAGGTGACAAAGAGCTCATCGTAAATGGTTACGTTGATGCAAACTTTGACACTGATCCAGACGATTCTAATCGCAAACCGGATACGTGTTTATATTAAACGGTGGAGCTGTCAGTTGGAGCAGTTCAAAACAGAGCGTCGTGGCAGGATCTACATGTGAAGCGGAGTACATTACTGCTTCGGAAGCAGTGAATGAAGGAGTCTGGATGAAGGAGTTCATATCCGATCTAGGTGTAATACCTAGTGCATCGGGTCCAATGAAAATCTTTTGTGACAATACTGGTGCAATTGCCTTGGCAAAGGAATCCAGATTTCACAAGAGAACCAAGCACATCATGAGACGCTTCAACTCCATTCGGGATCAAGTACAGGTGGGAGACATAGAGATTTGCAAGATACATACGGATCTGAATGTTGCAGACCCATTGACTAAGCCTCTTCCACGAGCAAAACATGATCAGCACCATGGCTCCATGGGTGTTAAAATCATTACTGTGTAATCTAGATTATTGACTCTAGTGCAAGTGGGAGACTGAAGGAAATATGCCCTAGAGGCAATAATAAAGTTATTATTTATTTCCTTATTTCATGATGAATTTTTATTATTCATGCTAGAATTGTACTAATCGGAAACATAATACATGTGTGAATACATAGACAAACATAGTGTCACTAGTATGCCTCTACTTGACTAGCTCATTGATCAAAGATGGTTAAGTTTCCTAACCATAGACATGAGTTGTTATTTGATCAATGGGATCACATCATTAGGAGAATGATGTGATTAACTTGACCCATTCTGTTAGCTTAGCACTTGATCGTTTGTTTACTGCTATTGCTTTCTTCATGACTTATACATGTTCTTATGACTATGAGATTATGCAACTCCTGAATACCGGAGGAACACTTTGTGTGCTACCAAACGTCACAACGTAACTGGGTGATTATAAAGGTGCTCTACATGTGTCTCCGATGGTACTTGTTGAGTTGGCATAGATCAAGATTAGGATTTGTCACTCCGATTGTCGGAGAGGTATCTCTGGGCCCTCTCAGTAATACACATCACTATAAGCCTTGCAAGCATGATAATTAATGAGTTAGTTACGGGGTGATGTATTACGGAACGAGTAAAGAGACTTTCCGGTAACGATATTGAACTAGGTATTGGATACCGACGATCGAATCTCGGTCAAGTAACATACCGATGACAAAGAGAACAACGTATACTGTTGTGCGGTTTGACCGATAAAAATCTTTGTAGAATATGTAGGAACCAATATGAGCATCCAGGTTCTGCTATTGGTTATTGACCGGAGACATGTCTCGGTCATGTCTACATAGTTCTCGAACCCGTAGGGTCCGCACGCTTAAAGTTCGATGACAGTTATATTATGACTTTATGTGTTTTGATGTACCGAAGGAAGTTTAAAGTCCCGGATGTGATCACGGACATGACGAGGCGTCTCGAAATGGTTGAGACATAAAGATTGATATATTGGAAGCCTATATTTGGATATCGAAAGTGTTCCGGGTGAAATCGGGGTTTTACCGGAGTACCGAGGGTTACCGGAACCCCCCGGGGGTTTAATGGGCCAAGATGGGCCTTAGTGGAGAAGAGGAGGGGCGGCCAGGGCAGGCCGCGCGCCCCCTCTCCCTCTAGTCCGAATTGGACAAGGGTGGGGCGGCGCCCCCCTTTCCTTCCTCTCTCCCTCCTCCTTCCCCCTTCTCCGACTCCAACTTGGAAAGGAGGGAGTCCTACTCCCGGTGGGAGTAGGACTCCTCCCTGGCGCGCCTCCTCCTGGCCGTCCGCCTGTCCCCCTTGCTCCTTTATATACGGGGGCATGGGGGCACCTCTAGACACACAAGTTGATCGCAAAGATCTCTCCCAGCCGTGTGCGGTGCCCCCTCCACCATAATCCACCTCGGTAATACTGTAGCGGTGTTTAGGCAAAGACCTGTTGCGGTAGCTTCATCAACATCGTCACCACGCCGTCGTGCTGACGAAACTCTTGCCCGAGCTCTACTGGATCGTGAGTTCGCGGGACGTCACCAGGCTGAACGTGTGCTGAACAAGGAGGTGTCGTACGTTCGGTACTGAGGATCGGTCGATCATGAAGACGTACGACTACATCAACCGCGTTGTCATAATGCTTCCGCTTAACGGTCTACGAGGGTACGTGGACGACACTCTCCCCTCTTGTTGCTATGCATCACCATGATCATGCGTGTGCGTAGGAATTTTTTGAAATTACTACGTTCCCCAACATATGGAACAAGGAGTGGCAAGAGCCTAAGCTTGGGGATGCCCATGGCACCCCAAGGTAAAATTCAAGGACACCAAATAGCCTAAGCTTGGGGATGCCTCGGAAGGCATCCCCTCTTTCGTCTTTGTCTATCGGTAACTTTACTTGAAGCTATATTTTTATTCACCACATGATATGTGTTTTGCTTGGAGTGTCTTGTGTGATTTGAGTCTTTGCTTTCTAGTTTACCACAATCATCCTTGCTGTACACACCTTTTGAGAGAGACTCACACAATTGGGAATTTATTAGAATACTCTATGTGCTTCACTTATATCTTTTGAGTTATATAGTTTTTGCTCTAGTGCTTCACTTATATCTTTTAGAGCATGGTGGTGGTTTTGTTTTATAGAAACTATTGTTCTCTCATGCTTCGCTTATATTATTTTGAGAGTCTTTTAGAACAACATGGCAATAATAAAAACTTTCATATGCATTGAATACTATGAGAAGTTTGATACTTGATAATTGTTTTGAGATATGGAGATGGTAATATTAGAGTCATGCTAGTTGAGTAGTTGTGAATTTGAGAAATACTTGTGTTAAAGTTTGTGATTCCTGTAGCATGCACGTATGGTGAACCATTATGTGATGAAGTCGGAGCATGATTTATTTATTGATTGTCTTCCTTATGAGTGGCGGTCGAGGATGAGCGATGGTCTTTTCCTACCAATCTACCCCCCTAGGAGCATGCGCGTAATACTTTGTTTCGATAACTTGTAGATTTTGAACAAGTATGTGAGTTCTTTATGACTAATGTTGAGTCCATGGATTATACGCACTCTCACCCTTCCACCATTGCTAGCCTCTCGAATACCATGCACTTTTCGCCGGTATCATACACCCACCATATACCTTCCTCAAAACAGCCACCATACCTACCTATTATGGAATTTCCATAGCCATTCCGAGATATATTGCCATGCAACTTTCCATCGTTTCGTTATTATGACACGCTTCATCATTGTCATATTGCTTGCATGATCATGTAGTTGACATCGTATTTGTGGCAAAGCCACCATTCATAATTCTTTCATACATGTCACTCATGCATCATAGCACATCCCGGTACACCGCCGAAGGCATTCACATAGAGTCATATCTTGTTCTAAGTATCGAGTTGTAATTCTTGAGTTGTAAGTAAATAAAGTGTGATGATCATCATTATTAGAGCATTGTCCCAAGTGAGGAAAGGATGATGGAGACTATGATTCCCCCACAAGTCGGGATGAGACTCCAGACGAAAAAAAGAAAAGAGGCCAAAAAAAGAAAAAAGAAAGGAGGCCCAAAGAAAAAATAAATAAATAATGAGAGAAAAAGAGAGAAGGGACAATGTTACTATCCTTTTTCCACACTTGTGCTTCAAAGTAGCACCATGATCTTCATGATAGAGAGTCTCCTATGATATCACTTTCATATACTAGTGGGAAATTTTCATTATAGAACTTGGCTTGTATATTCCAATGATTGGCTTCCTCAAAAATGCTCTAGGTCTTCGTGAGCAAGCAAGTTGGATGCACACCCACTTAGTTTCTTTTGTTGAGCATTCATACACTTATAGCTCTAGTGCATCCGTTGCATGGCAATCCCTACTCACTCACATTGATATCTATTAAATGGGCATCTCCATAGCCCGTTGATATGCCTAGTTGATGTGAGACTATCTTCTCCTTTTTGTCTTCTCCACAACCACCATTCTATTCCACCATAGTGCTATATCCATGGCTCACTCTCGTGTATTGTGTGAAGAATGAAAAAGTTTGTGAATGTCAAAAGTATGAAACAATTGCTTGGCTTGTCATCGGGGTTGTGTATGATTTAAATATTTTGTGTGGTGAAGATAGAGCATAGCCAGACTATATGATTTTGTAGGGATAACTCTCTTTGGCCATGTTATTTTGACAAGACATAATTGCTTAGTTAGTATGCTTGAAGTATTATTATTTTTACGTCGATATTAAACTTTTATCTTGAATGATATGGATCTGAATATTCATGCCAAAATAAAGAAAAATTACATTGAGAAACATGTTATAAAGCATTCCACATCAAAAATTATTCTTTTTTATCATTTACCTACTCGAGCACGAGCAGGAATTAAGCTTGGGGATGCTGATATGTCTCCAACGTATCTATAATTTTTGATTGCTCCATGCTATTATATTATCTATTTTGGATGTTAATGGGCTTTATTTTACACTTTTATATCATTTTTGGGACTAACCTACTAACCGGAGGCCCAACCCAAATTGCTGTTTTTTTGCCTATTTTAGGGTTTCGAAGAAAAGGAATATCAAACGAAGTCCAAACGGAATGAAACCTTCAGGAACGTGATTTTCTCAACAAACGTGATCCAAGAGACTTGGAGTGGCCATCAAGAAACAAGGGAGGAAGGCACAAGGCAGGGGGCGCGCCTACCCCCCTGGGCGCGCCCTCCACCCTCGTGGGCCCTCCGTTGCTCCACCGACGTACTTCTAACTCCTATATATATCCACATACCCCCCAAACATCTAGGAGCACCACGAAAACCTAATTCCACCGCCACAACCTTCTGTACTCGAGAGATCCCATCTCAGGGCCTTTTCCGGAGCTCCACCGGAGGGGGCATTGATCACGAAGGGCCTCTACATCAACTCCATGGCCTCTCCGGTGATGTGTGAGTAGTTTACTTCAGACCTTCGGGTCCATAGTTATTAGCTAGATGGCTTCTTCTCTCTCTTTGGATCTCAATACAAAGTTCTCCTTGATTTTCTTAGAGATCTATTCGATGTAATCTTCTTTTGCGATGTGTTTGTTGAGATCCGATGAATTGTGGGTTTATAATCCAGATTATCTATGAACAATATTTGATTCTCCTCTGAATTCTTTTATGTATGATTGGTTTATCTTTGCAAGTCTGTTCGAATTATCAGTTTGGTTTGGCCTACTAGATTGTTCTTTCTTGCAATGGGAGAAGTGCTTAGCTTTGGGTTCAATCTTGCGGTGTTCGATCCTAGTGAAAAAAAGGGAACCGATACGTATTGTATTGTTGCCATCAAGGATAAAAATGGGGTTTATATCATATTGCATGAGTTTATCCCTCTACATCATGTCATCTTCCTTAAAGCATTACTCTGTTCTCTTGAACTTAATACTCTAGATGCATGGTGGATAGCAGTCGATGTGTGGAGTAATAGTAGTAGATGCAGAATGGTTTCGGTCTACTTGTCTCGGACATGATGCCTATATACATGATCATACCTAGATATTCTCATAACTATGCTTAGTTCTATCAATTGCTCGACAGTAATTCGTTTACCCACCGTAATACTTATGCTCTTGAGAGAAGCCACTAGTGAAACCTATGGCCCCCGGGTCTATCTTCCATCATATTAATCTTCCAATACTTAGTTATTTCTATTGACTTTTATTTTACTTTGCATCTTTATTTCTCTTTATCATAAAAATACCAAAAATATTATCTTATCATATCTATCAGATCTCACTCTCGTAAGTGACCGTGAAGGGATTGACAACCCATTTTTCGTGTTGGTTGTGAGGTTCTTATTTGTTTGTGTAGGTGCTTGGGACTTGAGCGTGATATCCTACTGGATTGATACCTTGGTTCTCAAAAACTGAGGGAAATACTTACGCTACTTTACTGCATCACCCTTTCCTCTTCAAGGGAAAACCAACACAGTGCTCAAGAGGTAGCAGTGGTACGCCTCCCGGACCAGCACCGTCAGCGGCGTGCCGGGGTCGACCATGCACCCGCCCTGACCACCGCGCCGCCAGGCGAACATCTCCTGCCTGATCCCCGTGAGCCTATTTGCGTCCAGGCTGATGCCCATGAGGCTCACGTAGTACTACAACTCGTGCTCTCCAGCGCCGGGAGGATCTTGCTCGTTCGGAGGCCCGACCGGCTTGGCACGTCGGCGCCGAACTGGAGGAAGCCAGGCCGGCTCACCCCACTGGAGAAGAGGCAGTACGAGAACCACGTCTGCCCATGCGTTGTGACCTACATGACGAGCGAGGTAGGCATCTTTCCCTTGGAGGCGATGCTCGCTGATATGTCTCTGTCGTATCTACTTTTCCACACACTTTTGCCCTTGTTTTGGACTCTAACTTGTACGATTTGAATGGAACTAACCCGGACTGGCGCTTTTTCAGCAGAATTACCATGATGTTGTTTTATGTGCAGAAAACAAAAGTTCTCGGAATGACCTGAAACTCCACGAAATATCTTATAATAAATAATAAAAAATCCTTGCCAAAGATGAAGACCATGGGGCCCACACCCTGTCCACGAGGGTGGGGGCGCCCCCCCTAGGGCGCGCCCCCTACCTTGTGGGCCCCCTGGAGACCTCCCGACTCCAACTCCAACTCTATATATCTGCTTTCGGGGAGAAAAAAATAGGAGATAAGATTTCATCGCGTTTTACGATACGGAGCCGCCGCCAAGCCCTAAAACCTCTCGGGAGGGCTGATCTTGAGTCCGTTTGGGGCTCCGGAGAGGGGGATTCGTCGCCGTCCTCATCATCAACCATCCTCCATCACCAATTTCATGATGCTCACCGCCGTGCATGAGTAATTCCATCGTAGGCTTGCTGGACGGTGATGGGTTGGATGAGATTTATCATGTAATCGAGTTAGTTTTATTAGGGTTTGATCCCTAGTATCCACTATGTTCTGAGATTGATGTTGCTATGACTTTGCTATGCTTAATGCTTGTCACTAGGGCCCGAGTGCCATGATTTCAGATCTAAACCTATTATGTTTTCATCAATATATGAGAGTTCTTGATCCTATCTTGCAAGTCTATAGTCACCTATTATGTGTTATGATCCGTTAACCCCGAAGTGACAATAATCGGGATACTTACCGGTGATGACCGTAGTTTGAGGAGTTCATGTATTCACTATGTGCTAATGCTTTGTTCCAGTTCTCTATTAAAAGGAGGCCTTAATATCCCTAGTTTCCATTAGGACCCCGCTGCCACGGGAGGGTAGGACAAAATATGTCATGCAAGTTCTTTTCCATAAGCACATATGACTATATTCGGAATACATGCCTACAGTACATTGATGAATTGGAGCTAGTTCTGTGTCGCCCTATGTTATGACTGTTACATGATGAACCGCATCCGGCATAATTATACATCACTGATCCATTGCCTATGAGCTTTCCTTATACCAGTTTACACTTATTTACTTTCCCGTTTCTATTGTGACAATCACTACATAATACCAAAAATATTACTTTGCTTTCATTACTCTTTTGTTACTGTTATCACCACTATCGTATTACTTTGCTACTAAACACTTTGCTGCAGATACTGAGTTTCCAGGTGTGGTTGAATTGACAACTCAACTGCTAATACTTGAGAATATTCTTTGGCTCCCCTTGTGTCGAATCAATAAATTTGGGTTGAATACTCTACCCACGAAAGCTGTTGCGATCCCCTATACTTGTGGGTTATCAAGACTAATTTCTGGCGCCGTTGCCGGGGAGCATAGCTCTATTCTTTGAGTCACTTGGGATTTATATCTGCTAGACACTATGAAGAATTTTAAATACTCTAAGACAACAATTTATCCCTCAACTACGAGGGGAGGTAAGGAACTGCCATCTAGCTCTGCACTTGATTCACCTTCTGTTATGAGTAAGCTTGCGACACCTAAACCTGCTTCTGCTATTCGTTCTGATATGTCGCATGTTATCGATGATGCTACTTCTGCTATACATGATACTTATGATGAAACTACTTCTATGCTTGATACTACTGTGCCACTTGGTGATTTTCTCGAGGAACGACTTGCTAGGGCTAGAGAGATTGAAAATATTGAATCTGATTATGATGATGAAAGTGATGATGAAGAATCACTTGTTATTCCTGAGGGTTATTTATTTGATCAAGAAGCTTCTTTAGCTATTTTAGGTTGCAAAGATAGATATGAACTCAAAAGGTTATTAGCTAAATGGAATAAGCAATCTCTAAATGCTAGGATGAAACCTGACCTTGCTTTTGCTACTTCACCTATCTTTGTTACTGATAAGGATTATGAATTCTCTGTTGATCCTGATATAATTACTTTGGTTGAATCTGATCCTTTTCATGGCTATGAATCTGAAACTGTTGTGGCACATCTTACTAAATTAAATGATATAGCCACCCTGTTCACTAATGATGAGAGATCTCGCTACTTTTATATCCTCAAAATATTTCCGGTCTCATTAAAGGGTGATGCTAAAATATGGTTTAATTCTCTTGATCCTGGTTGTGTGCGTAGTCCCCAGGATATGATTTACTACTTCTCTACTAAATATTTCCCTGCTCATAAGAAACAAGCTACTTTAAAGGAAATATACAACTTTGTGCAAATTAAAGAAGAGAGTCTCCCACAAGCTTGGGGGAGGCTTCTCCAATTACTTAATGCTTTGCCTGATCATCCTCTTAAGAAAAATGAAATACTTGATATATTTTATAATGGACTAACCGATGCCTCCAGAGATTACCTGGATAGTTGTGCTGGTTCTCTTTTCAGGCAAAGAACACCGGATGAAGCTGAAATCTTATTGAATAATATGTTGACAAATGAAAATAATTGGGCACCTCCTGAGCTAGCTCTTGCTCCAATTAATGATCCTATTCCTAAACCAACTCCGAAGAAGAGAGGTGTTCTATTTCTCAGTCCTGAAGATATGCAAGAGGCAAAGAAATCTATGAAAGAAAAAGGTATTAAGGCTAAAGATGTTAAGAATTTACCTCCTATTGAAGAAATACATGGTCTTAATTTACCGCCTGCCGAAGAAACATATGATCTTGATCCTTTACTTATTGAAGAACCTCCAGACCCCGATAACCCGACACAGGTAGTAAAGGTAAATTCTCTCTATAGATATGATAGAGATGAAATCCCTCCTACTAAAATTGCTAGTCAGTTCTTGGATGAGTTTGATAATTTTATGTTTAAGCAAGAAGACTTCAATGCTTATTTCGGTAGACAATTAAAACAAGATGCTGATATGATTAAATACCTGGGTGATTATATGGCTAATATTAGAGGTAAACTTAAACTTGTTAGCAAACATGCTTCTATGGTTACCACTCAAGTAGAACAAGTACTTAAAGCTCAAAAGGAATTGCTCAATGAGATGAATAGTAAGAAAAATAATTATGCTGTTAAAGTGGCTACTAGAACTGGTAGAATGACTCGGGAACCTTTGTATCCTGAAGGCCACCCTAAGAGAATTGAGCAAGATTCACAGAGAAATAATATGGATGCACCTAGTTCTTCTAAAAGGAATAAAAAGAAAAATGATAGAACTGTGCAAACTTCTAGTGAACCTATTGCTGAACCACCTGATAATCCAAATGACATCTCTATGTCTGATGCTGAAACACAATCTGGCAATGAACATGAACCTAATGAAAATGTTAATGACGATGTTCATAATAATGCTCAACCTAGTAATGATAATGATGTAGAAATTGAACTTGCTGTTGATCTTGATAACCCACAATCAAAGAATCAATGTTATGATAAGAAAGATTTTGTTGCTAGGAAACATGGTAAAGAAAGAGAGCCATGGGTTCAGAAACCCATGCCTTTTCCTTCCAAACCATCCAAGAAAAAGGATGATGAGGATTTTGAGTGCTTTGCTGAAATGATTAGACCTATCTTTTTGCGTATGCGATTGACTGATATGCTCAAAACCAATCCTTATGCTAAGTACATGAAAGATATTATTACAAATAAAAGAAAGATACCGGAAGCTGAAATTTCCACCATGCTTGCTAATTATACTTTTAAGGGTGGAATGCCAAAGAAACTTGGAGATCCAGGAGTACCCACTATACCATATTCCATTAAAAGAAACTATGTTAAAACTGCTTTATGTGATCTTGGAGCCGGTGGTAGTGTTATGCCTCTCTCTTTTTATATCGTAGACTTGACTTGAATAAGTTGACACCTACTGAAATATCTTTGCAAATGGCTGATAAATCAACTGCTATACCTGTCGGTATTTGTGAGGATGTGCCTGTTGTAGTTGCAAACGTTACTATTTTAACAGACTTTGTTATTCTTGATATTCTCGAGGACGATAGTATGTATATTATTTTTGGAAGACCTTTTCTTAATACTACAGGGGCAGTTATTGATTGCAACAAAGGGAATGTCACTTTTCATGTTAATGGTAATGAGCATACGGTACATTTTCCGAGGAAACAACCTCAAGTTCATAGTATCAATTCTATCGGAAAAATTCCATTGATTATATTTGGAGGGTTTGAATTTCCTCTTCCTACTGTCAAGAAGAAATATGATATACTTATTATTGGGGATGTGCATATCCCCGTTGAGGTAACCTAGTGTTATTCAAAATTTCTCTGGTTTCATGTTAATCGGAATGAGTTTGTTAACAATACTTGATCAACCTTGTTAGTGGATTCCTTTTGATGAGCATGAGATGGATGAAACTAGAAGCACAACCTTCTGTACCCTCTCTATACTTTTTGTTATTTAGTTGAAATAAAGTAAAAATAAATAATTTTCTGTCTGTTATCTGATTATCTATGCAATATAAAAATACCTCGAAAATAAAAGTTCTCCAAATGCCCTGAAAATTAAATATGATTTTTTCTAGAATATTTGAGGATTTATGGAACAAAGAACACACCAGGGGGCCAACCACCTTGCCACGAGGGTGGAGGGCGCGCCCACCCCCTAGGGTGCGCCCCCTGCCTCGTGGGCCCATAGTGGCCCTCCTCCACTTATTCCTGCACCCATCCTCTTCTTCTTCCTCCCACAAACACGAAAGACCAACTCAAGCACGAGTACCAGCCCTCCTTGTTGTCATTTTCGATCTCCTTGCTCAAAGCACCTCTCACAAAACTGCTTGGGGAGATTGTTCCTTCGTATGTAACTCCTCCATTGTTCCAATTAGTTTTTGTTCTAATGCTTTATTCATTACAAATTTTTGCTTCTTAGGTGACCCTGTTCTTGAGCTTGCATGTCAAATTTATATGGTCAAAAGTAGTTTTGATGCATGATATAGGCCCTAGGCACTTGTAGGAGTGGTTGCTATCAATATTATTGAGTTTGGTTTACTTTTATTTTGAAGTTACTAAAAAAATTTCAGAATTTTTCAGAGGAAGAAAAATGCTTAGGAAAATGTTCCAAGGTGGTTCTTCAAAGAAGCAAGGACCCAGGCTTGCAATGCGTGATGCTGACGAAGAGCCACCAAGAGACGCTCCAGTGCGTCCTTGCGAGTGGCCTTCTGAAAATTTTATGGATCGAGCGGGAATAAAAGAAGAATTCAACGCATATTTGCGTAACGCTGATCTTGTGAGCTTCGAGGAAGAGAAGTGCAGTCGGTATCATAACCTCACTAGTTCCTTTGTGAGGAGGTTTGAATTTTCCACTTCACGTAATTCTCCAACTGTCCTGTTTGATCTTTATGATAAATCTTATACCATGGACTTAGAGGAGTTTACCACTGCATGCAAACTTCAACAATGGGGTAGCATAAGGGATCCTCGCAAATCTGAATTTAGAGATTTTCTTGCTAATATAACTGTGGGAGAATCTAGAGATATTACACAAGCTACCATAGGGAGCATCCACTTTCCTGCTATACATTATTTTGCTCTCTTCATAGGTAGATGCATAAATGGTAAAGATGAGGCATGTCACGTGTGTGTCCCTGACCTCAGTATTCTTAGGAGTGCCGTGTTAGAAGACAAATCATATAATTTGGGAGCCATTGTTGCACGTAGGTTGCATCTTAATAGACTTAATGGAGATTTCTTTGGTGGAATTTATGCAACTCGCGTAGCTAATTTTCTTGCTATAGATGTACGCGAAGATGATATTGAATTACCTCTTGCCTATCTAGATTTTAATGCTATGGTTCACCACCATTTTGTCGAGAGGAACGAATCACGTCTCCAGTACCGACTAATCTTTGACAGACGTCGTGCTATCCGTATTACTCTCCCTGCTCTTGCTTTCTTTGATTATCAGGTAAGAGGAGGATATACTATTACCAGAGAGGAGGTAGACGAGTACGAGAGGAGGGCGGAGGCCGCTCGTCGCCACAGTGCTGCTCAGGAGGCAATAGCCGCTGCATGACAGTACAACCCCAACAACTATTATTATGGATATCTGTCAGGACCCCGATTCCAAGTCAGATCGATCTAGCCGGTAACACCTCATATCACTTTGCGGCCTCACGCACAGTATTCCCATGGGTGTCGCCTTACCATGGCCCGGGACCATTTGCGCCTTTCGACTCACGTATATGATAGTGTTGCTAGCATCCATATGACAGAGAACCCGGGCCGACATGACTAGTCGTGAACCCAAAGTGGCACTAACTTACGGAGACATGCATACATGAATCAACATCGAGCATGTCGGTCAGCAGCGTGCGAATCCGGGATGTAGCACTGGGCTAACAGGACTCCGGTGAACCGGGCTGTAGTAGGCTAGGCAGGACTCCGGATGTCACCGCGTGACATTTCCCCGAAGGGATAAACACAGGAACAAAGTGAATCACATGCCGGCCAGTCAAGTGTTCCGGAGCAGTAGTGTTGGGCTAGCAGGACTCCGGTGACAGAGAACCCGGGCAGTAGCAGACTACTATGGCTCATGGAAGCACAAGACTACATTTCCCCATAAGAGAGGCTACCAAGGATAAACAACTAGGTTGTCGGATCCCACACATACCAAGCATTTCAATCATACACACAATATGCTCGATATGTGTAAATACAACATGGCATCACAACAAAACTCTACGACTCAAAGTATTTATTCATTAGGCTCCGAGGAGCGAGATATGACAAACATGGGTCTCATGACCCAACATTCAGAGCATACAAGCAACAAGCACAGGTGGAAGCTTAACTTGTCTGAGTACAGACATCTACAAATGAAGAAGGTTGAGAAGCCTAACTATCTACCAGATCCTGCCAAGGGCACAAGATCGTAGCTGAGGTTTCAAGGTAAACATCGAAGTCCACATGGAACTACTAGCGAGACTGACGTCTCTCTACAAAACATAAAATAGGAAAATGTGAGTACAAATGTACCCAGCAAGACTTACATCAGAACTAGCTACATATGCATCAGTATCAACAAAGGGGGGAGGTGGAGTTTGATTGCAGCAAGCCAGCTTTGACACAGTGGCTATCCTAAACTATGACTGCAAGTAACTCTTTTGAGGTGGCGCACACGAGTCCACATATTCACCATACCAATACACCACTATGGATCCGCTCCCGTCTCCCTACGAGAAGGCCATCCATAGCACTCACGCTTATCTTGCGCATTTTAGAGTATCTACTTTCACTTGTCTATGAACTATGTAAGGGGTCTGTCGGTGTCAAAACCAGCGGATCTCGGGTAGGGGGTCCCGAACTGTGCGTCTAGGCCAGATGGTAATAGGAGGCAGGGAACATGATGTTTTACCCAGGTTCGGGCCCTCTTGATGGAGGTAAAACCCTACGTCCTGCTTGATTAATATTGATGATATGGGTAGTACAAGAGTAGATCTATCACGAGATCAAGGAGGCTAAACCCTAGAAGCTAGCCTATGGTATGATTGTTGTATATGGAGTTGATTGCCTATAGACTACAACCCTCCGGTTTATATAGACACCGGATAGGGTTAGGGTTACATAGAGTCGGTTACAATGGTGGGAGATCTTGAATATGCGCATCGCCAAGCTTGCCTTCCACGCCAAGGAAAGTCCCCTCCGGACACGGGACGAAGTCTTCAATCTTGTATCTTCATAGTCCAGGAGTCCGGCTGAAGGTATAGTCCGGCTACCTGAACACCCCCTAATCCAGGACTCCCTCAGTAGCCCCTGAACCAGGCTTCAATGACGACGAGTCCGGCGCGCAAATTGTCTTCGGCATTGCAAGGCGGGTTCCTCCTCCAAGTCCTTCATAGAAGATTGTAAACACCAAGAGTAGTGTCCGGCTCTGCAAAATAAGCTTCCACATATTGCCATAGAGAGAATAATATTAACACAAATCAAATCTGCTGACGTATTCCGCAGTGCGTCATCACACTACAGCCAAGTTCTTTGCTATCGTTTTCACTTCTCCACCTCAGTGTGTTTTGCGAGGCGGTTTCCTTGGGACGTCTTGTCAAAGCAGAGATCATGTGCCCCCCTTTTACGGGATTCTCATCAATATGGACGTGGGTAACCCAACCGTGCCCGTTAGCATGTTTTCTCGATTAAAGGCGAGTCCTAAACGGTTACGGGGAGGGCTCCTGGTATTCAACCTCTTATAAAGAGACCAGGGCCTTACTCCTTTTCTCCAATCCCAAAACAAGTTCGCCCGTCGCCTCGAGTTCCAACACCCTAGGCTCCAGATTCCGGGTGCCTCAGACCTTCGACAATGTCCGGTTCCGACCTTCAAGGCCGATGGATGCCCTCCTCCGTCACGGAGGAGGACGTGCTAAAGTTGAGAGAGGCTAAGTTCTTGACCGCCGAAATTTTGCACAGGTTGCCTGCTCAAAGGCAGGCTATCCCCAGTCCCCAGCCCGGTGAGAGCGTAGTGTTCGTGTCTCACTTCCTTCGGGGGTTAGGCTTCCCGATGGACCCCTTTGTGAGGGGACTGCTGTTTTATTACGGGCTGGAATTCCACGACTTAGCTCCGGAGTCCATCCTCCATATCTCCTTGTTTATCGTTTGTATGCGAAGCGTTCCTCCGTGTTACCCCTCACTTTGGATTATGGCTCAAGACTTTCAAAGTGGAGCCGAAGATGATCAAGGGACAGCACGCAGAGTGCGGAGGCGCTGTTATAAGCAAAAATGCTGATGCTCCATGGCCCGAGGGCTCTTTTAAAGAGGAGCTAGGCTTGTGGCAATGAGAGTGGTTTTATATCACCGCTTCCCGGAGCACCAAGTGGGTGGCGCTTCCAGCCTTTCGCTCGGGTCCCCCACCACTGCTAGCGTCATGGGTTAACAGAGGGTTAGATTGGGGTTTGCCCAAAGATGTGCCCCTGTTACAGGGCCAAATTAAGGATCTCTTGGAAGGAGACCTCAGCTTGGTCAAGATGACGTAGGTCATGCTGATTCGCCGAATATTGCCCGGCAAACATCGCCCCCTTCGCCTGTGGGAGTTTAATCCACAGGGACCGCGAGCTCTCCAGAACTTTATGGGCGCAACGCCTGTAGAGATGTATAGACTGTTCTTCGGGTCACAAGAGATGTGTCCGGATTTAACCGAGGACGCAGGCCTAAGCTGCAATCGCCCAGATACTCAAGTAAGCAACCTTGTGCCCGGACCTTCTATCCGTATAATTGTCATAAACTTGCCCCTAAAAGAGCCGTCCTTTTAAACAAGAGTGGATAGCGAAGGCAAAGCTGATCAGGTGTCCGGCTCCCCTTCCTGAAACCAGGCTGGATCCCGTGCTGGTCAGGATGCTGGAGATAATGCCTTTGGAGGGGGAGGACAAGGAAGCTATGGCCTCCTCGAAGGAGGTTGCTCCGAAGGGAGGAACCGACAATTCCTCTCCTAAGGGGAAGAAGAGAGCCGCCTCTGACGACCCGGAAACCATGGCCTCGAAACGGGGGAGAAAATCCTCGTCAGAGGGTCTGACGCCGAGGAGTTCCTTGGCCGGACTATGCCCTCAAGGGGATCAGCCCTCCAGCGAGCCGTAAGTGGAGAAAAGATTTTCCGTTTGAGGGATGAGGGAAGTCCTTGATTTATATCTGAGAAGATTAACCAAACCTTTATCTTGTAGCTCGGACCTCAGCCCTTCTCAGTAGAGCTTGTCTTCGGGGGATCTCCTTCCGGAGATGATGGAGAGCGGGACGCCTCCCCCTGCCGTGCCGCCTAGCGAGGCGGGCGACCCCGAGGTGTCGTTGCGGAGGGTTTCTCCAAATCCGGCAGGGGCGGAATGTGGCTATGCGCCCCCCCGAGGTTCTCCGCGTCCGGCCTTCGAAAGAGGTCATGGGACGAGCCTGACACTGTCTGGTGCTCGGCCGGAGGAGATAAAGATTCTGCTGGGGCGAGCTTCTATCTCAGAGGAGCACCGCGCATTGATGGGCATGGTGATTGAAAGGATTTCATCCGTAGAGAGCGGATTGTATGAGGCCGTCAAAAGTTTACTGACGGGTTTCGAGGTACATTAGATAATGTATACTTTTGTTAGTTGTGCATGAGTAAGATGCGCCCTGTGTAGATAGTAGCCCCTGAGACTCTGCGCGTTGTCAAGAAATGACGGCACGCGGAGGATCATAATCCCATGTCTAAGATGTTGCCTTTGAATGTAGGCGGCAGGGTGTCCGGAATCGAGCCGAACTGACGATTTTGCCGAACTAAAGGGGCAACTGGACGTGGCAGATGCCGACATCACGCTTGTCAATAAGTGGTTTGATGAGGCTCAAGGTATGTAATTCCTCGGGCGGCATTAGGTAAGAACAGTTTTATGCCTGTGTCTTACGATGTGTGTGCTTGACGCAGATGGTGCGGCCGCCGTGGAGAGTCTTAGGGCAGAACTTGCCCGAGCTAAAGAACAAGCCAGCGAAAGTGATGCGGCCACCAGGAAAGCCCTTGAAGAGCTGAGAGCCGAACATGCTGCTCATTGCCGAAGCAAGGAAGAGATGGCCGAGATGGCCGAAAAGTTAAAAAGCGCTACAGACCGTTGCAGACTTCTTGAAAAAGAAGACCAGGCGAAATAGACAGACTTAGAGAAGGCCGTTGCCAATGCCAAGGACGCACGCTCTGCGATGAGAGCTGCGAAGGAGGAGCTGCGTCAGGTCGAACAGATTGCGGCTGGAAAGCCCTTTATGCTGTGAAGGAAATTTTGTGATCCGAAGTTTGCTCCGTTGGACCGGATGTGGAGTGCGGAGGATACCTATCTGGACTTGGCAGCGAGTGCTGCTGATGCAACCAAACACTTTCGAGATCAGAAAGATCGCGAAGTGGAAAAGCTTTTCTGGTCGCAGTTTCACAATCCAGAGCGTCCACTGGCAATGGATGATCGTTTGGCTCAATGGGCCGAACTGAATAGGTTGTCTGGACTCGCCAT
Organism: Triticum dicoccoides; assembly: GCF_002162155.2. Taxonomy (NCBI): domain Eukaryota; kingdom Viridiplantae; phylum Streptophyta; class Magnoliopsida; order Poales; family Poaceae; genus Triticum; species Triticum dicoccoides. Next base: position 538,072,776 of record NC_041386.1, on the reverse strand, counting down.
GAAGTACGTCATGGGTCACCTGTGGCCGGGGAGATCGGAGCCGAAGAGTTATTTCAGCTTGGTGCAGCAATTCCTTGACGCAGTGCCGCGTATAAATGCAATGAAGAGGTCAGCATGCATAGAGGGCGCTAGGATGGCTCTTGCCCGTGTTAAGACATACTGGGCAGAGATGGAGACCACCGTTGTTGCGTCCCGAGATTCGGACAAAAGCCGAGTACCCTCCGAGCACTATTTTCAGGAAGTTCTTGAAGGCGCTCGTGTAATAGAGACGCAGTGCCCGAAAGATGCTATGTTATGATAGCATATGTAATTATAAAGTAATATTTTGATAAACTGTAGTGGCCTTTTTTATACTTGTGTCTCCAAGTATTGGGAACACCTCCTGTGCGGCCGTTTTAAGATATATATATATATATAGAGAGAGAGAGAATCTGAAAGATGGCAGTCGTTGGCTTCAGCCCCCACGCACATAGTGCGGGGGTTCTCGCAGAAGACGCATTTTCACACTTAAACCAATGTCTTGGTCCTACAAAGGAGGTGATAGCGCAGTGGGCCAGGCAACCGAACTATAATGCTTTAACACTTTCACTTAGCCATAGGAGTTTGACAGTGAGACTATTTAGGTAGCCCCTTGGTGGCAACTGCGCTCGTCCGAGTTCGGGGCGCGTATGTGCCTGACCGGGAAGCGGCCCTTCGTTAAAGCGGAGGAATCCTATAGATTCCGATAGGTCATCGAGTGGCTGACCAGTCTCACGCTACATCATGACAGTCAGTTTTCGGCTTTCTCTACTGAGGTGCTCGCCCGGCCGAACCGGGGCACAATCTCAGTAGTTCTCCTGGTGCTACCTTAGCCGATAGAGCGGAACGTAAGGTAGCCGAACTCAGGAGCCGGGCAACCCAACATTTGACCAAAGACATGATTCGGAGCTGATGCATATAATGCCAAAACTCGCGACGCCGAACACTACCTAAGGTGTTCGGTCTTTATGAGTGCGGGCGAAACAACACTCTTTATTAAAAAAGCCCCTAGTGTCCAGGTACGTGCAAAAATTCTGACGTGGCCACATGCCAAGACGCCAGCCTCCTCCTTGGTTATATCAGAAAGGAAAAACCAGGGGATGTGTAGCAACAAGAGACAGTAAAAAAGGTTTATGCAGGGTCTTAATCTAAAAAGAATCCTTCAGGACGGGTCCCTACTGCACGTCTGCGCCTGTGTCTCCATTGTGTCGTATCCTGGATGGGCACCGCACGACGTTCATCTGTAAAAGAGAGGAACTGAGTTAAAAATGGGCCGTGCCGAAAAAGTTTAAAATAAACAAAGTATAAAGTAAGATATATAAGATTGAGCTTTATTGTCTCTTATTGTATATGTGTGGAGCCCCTAGTGCGGGGGTATATGGCTTCTAGGCCTGCATCAATGATGATTTTGCATCGAACTCGTCTATCCGCGTTCGTGGCCTTGAATGACCTATTTCGAAGTTTTTTGGCCGGTGAGGCCGTTTTGCTGTGGGGCTGTCAAAGCGGCCGCACAGTCCTCCACTTGGGGAGGCGCACTTTAGTGCTTCCCCTTCAAAGAGATGATGCCTCGTGGACCGGGAATCTTAAGCGTAAGAGATGCATAATGCGGTATTGCGTTAAAGTGAGCGAAAGCTCCGCATCCCAGTAGTGCTTGATAGCGACTTGAGAATGGGACGATATGGAAGGTCAGCTTTTTGCGGCGGAGGTTATCGGTAGAGCCGAATATGACTTCGAGCCAGAGAAAACCCATACAATGGGTGTCCGGACCAGGTATTACCCCTTCAAAGGAGGTTTTGCTGCGGCGGATTCTTGCTGGGTTTATCCCCATGTGCTGGATTGTATCCTGATATATCAGGTTTAGTCCACTGCCGTCGTCCATAAGGACATTTGAAAACTGGAGTCCACCAATTATTGGATCGAGTATCAAGGCAGTCCAGCCTAGATTCTTGATATTCCTAGAATAATCTAGCTGATCGAAGATGATCGGTTTTGACAACCAGTGGCAGGACCCTTTGGGGATGGGCCGTGTGGTGCGTACCTTTACGGGCGCCACACGTTTTGTTCTGTGAAGTGAGTTCACTGTTTTTACTTCTTGTGGGAAGTTCTTTTGTTTCCTGGTGCTCTGCTTTTGGGGTTCGTCCTTGTCTTCGCTTGGTGTGTCGAGCCCCTTGTGTTCGGCATTGAGTCTGCCGGATTGTTTGAAATCCCAACAGTCTCTGTGGGTATGGTTAGCAGGCTTCCTGGGAGTACTGTGTATCTGACATATCCTGTCCAGGATTTTAT
>NC_041386.1:538005699-538070241 GCF_002162155.2 Triticum dicoccoides | reverse complement strand
TTCCTGATTTTGTCGTGAGCCTTTGAATCCGGCATTGACTGCCGTGCTCTTCGGACTTTTGTCCTTAGTCCAGCGATGGTCCTTGTTGCGTCGTGGTTTTCCGTTTCCATCCCTAGTTTTGGGTGTACTTGGGTCGCTGGGGCTGCACCTTGCCAACCAGCTGTCCTCCCCTGCACAAAAGCGGGTCATGAGGCTTGTTAGTGCGGCCATTGTTCTTGGCTTTTCTTGGCCGAGGTGTCTGGCGAGCCATTCGTCTCAGACGTTATGCCTGAAAGCTGCTAAGGCTTCGGCGTCCGGACAGTCGACTATCTGATTCTTTTTAGTGAGGAATCTATTCCAGAACTGCTGAGCTGATTCTCCGGGTTGTTGAGTTATGTGACTAAAATCGTCTGCATCCGGAGGGCGGACATAGGTCCCTTGAAAGTTTGCTCGGAAAGCATCCTCGAGCTCTTCCTATCTTCCAATTGTGTTTTCGGGAAGGCTTTTAAGCCAATGTCGGGCTGGCCCTTTAAGCTTAAGGGGTAGATATTTTATGGCGTGGAGATCATCTCCTCTAGCCATGTGTATGTGGAGGATATAATCCTCGATCCAAACTCTAGGGTCTGTTGTTCCATCATATGCCTCTATGTTTACGGGTTTGAATCCCTTTGGGAATTCATAGTCCAGGACCTCATTGGTGAAACATAGGGGGTGTGCGGCGCCCCTGTATTTGGGTGTGCCAGATTCTGATGATGGCTTCATAGCGTTGCTTACAAGAGCTTGCTTTCTTGGCCCATAAATGGACCTGACTGGGCCATGATGCGAATCCTTAAGTGGGTCGCATGCCGATTTAGGTGCGACGCCGCTTGCCGCTTTATGGGGTCGTCTATCCGACCATGTGGCTTTTTCATTTTTTGAATGCGAGGGCTCTAGGGCCTCTTCGTCGAATTCAGGCAGTAGCTTTCTTTTCGGATAGCTTTTAGTGCGGCGACTGTCGCCGTACTTATCTGTGGTATTGATTACTTTGATCCATCTAATCCGGAGTGCATCTTCTGCTGTTTTTAGCTTCCGCTTCTGCTTTTTTAGGCTGCGTGCAGTTGCAACGAGCCTCTCGTGGAGATTCTTCTGCTCCATAGGTTTATTCAGCGTGAGGTCGTCCGGAATGCCGTTTTCACCGGAGGAGGGATGTTCGGTTTCTCTATCCATGTTGCCATGTTCGGACGGTTGCTCTAAGGCCTGCTCGTCGTCTACCGGCTCGTCCTTCTCTATGGCTGGGTTTTTGTCGAGGCGGGGCTTGGGTCGGTGTTTACGCTGACGCTTTGATTGCTTTTCGGGGGGTCGATCTCCCGTCCCATCCCCTTTTTCCTCGTTGTCGCTTCCTTTAGGGGTATCCACCATGTACACATCGTGAGATGAGGTGGCTGTCCAATGCCCTATGGGCATTGGTTCATCGGTATCTCCTGCATCGTCATCCATGCTGTCGATGTCTCCGGAGTCGAAGTTGAGCACGTCGTTTAAATTGTCGACAGTGGCTACCAAGTGGGTGGTGGGTGGGCTTTGAATTTCTTCATTGTCCGTATCCTATCCTCGCTGACCGTAGTTCGGCCATGGCTCTCCTGATAAGGAGAGAGACTTGAGAGAGTTCAGGATATCGCCACAAGGCGAGTGCTAAAAGATGTCTGCGACGGTGAACTCTATTATCGGCGCCCAATCGGATTCGATTGGCAGGGGCGCAGGGGGTTCGGAGTTCGGAAAGGAGTCCGGATCCTCGGAGTCACGGATCATGTAGAGTGCGGGGCTAGCGTTCGGCTCGATCGCCTTTGAGATCGAAGCCCCCGAGGTGACGTCCAACCGCTCATCCTCGATTGGCGCAATAGGCTCCGAGTTAGGGGTCGGAACCGATGCGTGTGCGGCCTCCAGGACACTGTCCGGAGGCAGAGCTAGATCATGCCCCTCGAGATAGTGTGGCGCGCTTGGCCGTGGCTCGAACCCGTCGAAGATCAAGTCTCCGCGGATGTCAGCCGTGTAGTTTAAGCTTCCAAACCTGACTTGATGGCCAGGGGCGTAGCTTTCGATCTGCTCCAGGTGGCCGAGTGAATTGGCCCGCAGAGCGAAGCCGCCGAAGACGAAGATCTGTCCGGGGAGAAGAGTCTCACCCTGGACCGTATCGTTGTTGATGATCAAAGGAGCCATCGGGCCTAAAGGCGATGACACAGAGGAACTCTCAATGAAAGCACCAATGTCGGTGTCAAAACCGGCGGATCTCGGGTAGGGGGTCCCGAACTGTGCGTCTAGGCCGGATGGTAACAGGAGGCAGGGAACACGATGTTTTACCCAGGTTCGGGCCCTCTTGATGGAGGTAAAACCCTACGTCCTGCTTGATTAATATTGATGATATGGGTAGTACAAGAGTAGATCTACCACGAGATCAAGGAGGCTAAACCCTAGAAGCTAGCCTATGGTATGATTGTTGTATATGGAGTTGATTGCCTACGGACTACAACCCTCCGGTTTATATAGACACCAGATAGTGTTAGGGTTACATAGAGTCGGTTACAATGGTGGGAGATCTTGAATATCCGCATCGCCAAGCTTGCCTTCCACGCCAAGGAAAGTCCCCTCCGGACACGGGACGAAGTCTTCAATCTTGTATCTTCATAGTCCAGGAGTCCGGCTGAAGGTATAGTCCGGCTACCCGAACACCCCCTAATCCAGGACTCCATCAGGGTCCAAGTTTCCATATCCGAGGAATCTGACTATTCGAATAGATAATGCTAACCCTGCAGGGGTGTACTTCTTCATGCATGCTCTCGCCACTTACCACCATGTACACGTCGTGTACCTCGGCAACCTTCAAGCGGAAGCCTGGCGAGGGAGTCGGCCACGGCCTGACTAACCACACAAGTCTCTCGTCTAGGTTTATCGCCTATTCTGGTTCCATCCGCAAGGAGATCCGGCTGGGGTGTCGCTCACAGCCCCAAATGATGTGTGCAGGGTTCCCAAGCCCACCATCCGGGTGCCACTTGGTACACCGTGCCACTGTGCCTACTCTGTCCCAAGCCCACCTGTACCGGGTGCCATTTGGTAGACTACTAACACTACCTACAAACACTAGAAACTAGTTGCAACTCCTGGACAGAGATCGAGTTGATTAATAAGCTGAGAGGGGCCGAGTTACCGGAACCCAATGTGTGGTAGTAACTGTTCATGGATCACAAACACAGAACTTAGTTCCTGAGAACGGCTACAATGAGACAACCCACCATGTACTCCTACATGGCCTCTCACCGCCACCTTCACCAAATCGTGTTCACACACTTAGCTCACACAGTAGGACATGTTCAACACCCCCAATTCATCCCCGATGAATCAGACCTGACTCAACTCTAAGCAGTAGCAGGCATGACAACAAGCATGAATGAGTAGGCACATCAGGGCTCAAACAACTCCTACTCATGCTAGTGGGTTTCATCTATTTACTGTGGCAATGACAGGTCATGCAGAGGAAAGGGGTTCAACTACCGCATCATGTAACAGTTGAATCATTGTTGTCCTAATCCAGTAAAAGAGAGCAAGAGCGAGAGAGTGGGATTGTATCGGAATGAACAAGGGGGTTTTGCTTGCCTCACAATTCTGAAGAGGAGCACACTTCATCGGTGTCATCGTTCTCATCGTCGGTACACGTCTACCGAGAGGGGACAAACACCGGCAACTAAGAAAGAACACAATCAATGCAATGCCACACTATGATGCATGATCATGACATGGCAATATGCTGTGATTTGAGCTAATGCATCTAGCTATGATTTAAATGAAGTTGGTTTGAATACATGATTCAAATTCCAACACCATATATGATTATTTAAATGCCCTTTATTTGTTTTGTCCAAAACAGAGGACAAACATTGTTCAAACATGCATGAAAATGGTACAGATGGATTCCTTGAATTTTTCTGATAATTTTTCATATATAAATTATTTCATTCTGAGTTACGGTTGAATTTCTATGATTTTTGGAAGTTTTGGGCATTTTCTGAAAAAATAAATCATTTAAGATTTATATAAAATCCCAGAAACAAATACTGCGTCAGCATGACATCAGGCTAAGTTCAGCAGGTCAACGGAGTCAGCCAGGTCAACCCTGACCTATGGGACCCACAGGTCAGTGACACAACAAACTAACTCTGTTAGTTAGTGCTAAGTTAAATATTAACCTAACTTAATTAGGGCATGGACCCACATGTGAGTGATACAGAGTTAGTTAGCGAGGTGATTAACCTCTAACAGTGGTAATTAGGACTAATTAAGACCTAAACTAACTCTAGTCAGAGGCCGGCCCCACATGTCATCGACACAGGGGGGCCGAGTCATGGTCAAAGTGGGTCAACCCCACCGGCGACTTGGTGCCGGCGAGGCCAGTCGCGGCGGCGAGCCTCGGGTTTCCATTTCCCGTGACCAAATGCAATGCGGAGGGCATCTACGCGGAGGTGGCGAACGCGCGCATCCAACGGGGCAAGTGGGTGCAGCTGGGGTGGCCGGAGCTTGCCGGAATAGAGCTCGCGGCGGCGGGCGGCGGGCGGGTGTGCTCGGGGTCGGTGTTATACTACACGACAGGGGCCACGGAGAGGTGCTACGGGCACCTGTTGATGTGCTGAGCGCTATGACGCGCTCGATTGCGGTTCTAGGTGACGGTGGCCATGGCAGCGGCATGGCCGGCGGAGCCAAGCTCCCGGCCGCGACGGCAAAAGCGTTAGCGGAGACAAAAGAGCCAGAGGAGAGGGGGGAATCGACGCGGAAGCTCACAAAGGTTGCAGTGGAGCGAACGGCGAGCTCGGAGCTGGCCGGAGCTGAGCGCGGTTACGAGGGGGATCTCCGGCGACCGAACGGTGAGGAGGAGCTCTATGGAGGCAGTGGAGCGCGTCCGGGGGCGTGTGGCTCATCGAGGAGGTCGGGGCGTCGACGTGGAGCTCGCAGGAACTTCGAGGAGGCGAGGGGGAGGCAATAGCTACGTGGGCAACGACAGCAAGCTCGTGGGTGAATCGGCCATGGCGGGAGATGCGAGGGACAGAGCAGGGGGGAGTGAGAGAGTCAGAGCGATCGGGACGGCACCGAGGAGGTCAGCCGCGGTGTTGAGCTGGCCTAGGGACACAGGCAGACGCCCTGGTGGCGTGGCGCTCTCGGGCGCGCGCGTGCTCGTCCTTCTGGCTCGAGGAGGAGGACGACTGGCATGGCCAGTCGGCTGGGCCGGCTAGAGGAGTTGGGCCAGGTAAGTGGGATGCCAGGTGAACTCTCTCTATCTCTCTCTCTTCTATTCTGTTTGTTTTGATTTGATCTATATACCAAATCAATTTGAAACTTCATGAAAATAATTGTGTGAGCTAAATGGTCTTATCCAAAGCCACACAACAATTTTCAGAATTATTGAACATATATTTCTTATATAATAAATATATATCCAATTCAAATAGTTATTGAATTAATTTTAAATGCCCAAAATAAATATTTCTGAGACTCCAAAAATATTGGTTTGAATTTTACCTCTTGCCAATATTTTTACAAGATAACAGGAACATTTCCTTGGACTCATTTGAAAAGATTTTTAATGTTGATTATTTCTGAAGTGATTTTGAGGGTTTCAACTAACCTCAATTCAACTTTCAGAATTTAGACATGATGCATGGATGCTCTCTTATGCAACTATTGCAAACAATTCTAGGGCTGTGAAAACTCACCCCCACTAAACAAGAATCTCGTCCCGAGATTCAAGACATGAGGTAAGAAGACAGAGGGAACACAAAGCAGACATGATCTTCATGATCCAATTGCCCTTCTCGGAGATGTTGATTCATTGCTACAATTGATCTTGACGTCTTTGCTTTCGAGATCTTCGTCCAACATGATGATGACGGAAAGAGACTCTACCGAAATCGATCTTCTCGAAGATCAACAACTCACGATTAACCTATGGGGTGAGATGTAGGAACATCTCTCAAGATTAGACACAAAACACATATCTAGAGGGATGGAGTGGAACAGATGTTGAGGGTTCACTAGGTAGACAAGAATTCCACACCTGAAAGGGTGGTGAACGGTTGTCAAGGTAGCGAGGATTTGAGTTGCCATGATACCATAACGAGACACCTTAGGGAAGGTGGCTCGTAGAATTATTCCCTTAAGTGGCAAAAAGAATTACTTTTGATACAGAGATCATTGAAACTCTCTATACCAGCCTAAGGAAAATCACAATTGATCGTTTGAATGAATTTGAAAGAATGGCATACTCAGATTGGAGAGGAAACTAGGGTTATAGGACAACTCGGCAACGGAAGGCACATTCCAATTGATACCAAGGATATAACCTAGTGACTGAGCGTGCTCTCAAGAAGTTGAGCATTTCCGTATTCATCAAGGTTTCACCAACATCCGTGCCGAGGATCCTGGCAACACATCATACTACCATGATGAACGATGATGGAGGATGCAGATGCAAGTAGGACATCACTTTCTCAGATTTTTCCTTAGCAATGCCAAAGAAGAAAATCTGGATGATCGACCGAGAGACATTTAGCACTCCGCTTCTAATGTTCTCCTTGATGTACTAGGTACAACGGTAAATGCTTAAAAGCATCAACATGGCCATCAAGCAAAGGTCGGACTTCGGGAGCACAAAAATCCATAAGGAACAACTTGTGGAATAAGTCATACCGAATCCTCATGGAGAAGATGGTCGAATTGCTCATTCAAGATACTACCATGATAGATCTTCCGACTAGGTGTGTCGGCCAAAACATCAATCTTGTCGGGACCTACATCATAGATCTTGGAAATGTTCCAGCCATCATATCTGCCTGAGATTCAGATCTGGCTGGTAACATGATTTTTTTCAGACAACATGTCTAGAAAAGAAAGGTTGCAACACAAGTCGACGAGATAACGTTGCGAGACTCTCGGGAGATGAACTACGATAGCAAGCTCCAAAACATGAGCTGGTTCTGCTACACACATGTGAACATGTTGTCCAAGACAAGCATGACCACATAGTGGTCTTACAATAAAACACTCACCAAGAAATACGTAATGCTACGATCTGGGGAAAAAGAATACCTAATCATGAGGATCCTCCAGAATCTTTTCGACCCGATATATCATATAACCCCGTGAGTGTTTTAATGAAACAAGGTATAATATTCATATTGTCCTCTGATAAAAATTGAACTTCAAAAAAGGAATTCTTTTGATTCAACCATCTCTTTCTCAACTCAGCAACTTGAAGTATTAATATTATATTTAGGATACCAAGAAAGCACATCAGATCATAATATATATCAATACCCTCTAATATATATCAATATTCCCCTTCTTTTTTCTATGCAAAAAAATTCTATGCAAAAAAAGATATAGTAAAGTAAGTGATTCCATAAATTTACGCAGTTGCCCAAGAATTCACTATATATTCTTAATCAACTATTTCTTATATAGAGAGAACAGCCCTCACAAATTTAAAATACTAATTTGTTAAGAATCAATCGAATTGAAGTCCTAATGTCATCGTTGGCCGATTTGATTTGACGATGCCCCACACTCAAATCAAGGTTTGGGGCAAGACGATAGGTCCAACAACTGATCACAGGGACCAACCGATGAAGCAATCATCTTTCTTCAACAACCACACGAACACAAGGATATCCCTTTGAAAATGAACTAAGTGGGACAAGCTTTCATCTTCCAACTCTCCAAGTTATTGTTTAGCTTATCCAACTAGCTCAGGGGTACCTAACACAGATTCTTGGAGAAGGGGTCGTTACAAGGAACCAACTTGATCACGAGCTCAACATAGTGGTCAGGGAATAGCCTGGTGATACTTCCGAGAGGGTATTCAGAAAATCACGAACCACCGATATGTTACTAAGCTCGAGAACAATCTTGCTTTTCAGGGCAAGACGATGCGATCAAAAGAGAGAGGGATTGACACAATCCTAACTCATGGATCAAAGAGTGCACCAGAAATAAGGACTAGGTAGCACGATCAATCTTAGGATGATGATTCAATAACCAACACGCTAAGGATGAAATTATTGTCCATTAGCTACCAAGAAACGGAGTTGCTAGTAGTATTCATTTCACACATCATAATTCACTCATCGTCATTCTGGTTGCAACAACATGGGGACCGAGGAGTGAAAAATGATGGCGAGAAGTACCACTGTATCAAGAGTTCATAGGATGGTGTGCAATTGCCATGATATTCTTGATATAAAGATGGTAATACTCCAAGGTAGAACAGAACAAAAACCGCATTGCCATTTTGATCTGTGGAATACAACTACTTTGACCCAATCCTAGAAATGGATGAGGTACTGGAGTTTGTTTCTCCTAGTCATTCTGAACTAGAATGGCTTGACGGACCACAAGAATAATAGGCACCGATGAACGAATGCTCACATACTCTTGACTATCAATTGATAGATGAAGGTCGGAATATAACTGAAGGGGGACAGCTCAAAGGAACATATAACTTTCTGAGTTGTGGATGCATAGATTAGTATGTCGAACGAGTTCAACATATTTCTTCCGGATAACCCATGCAGAAAGGTAGAACTGGCAGAATCACAATTATGAATGAAGAACTCATCAAGAGCACTCTGGTTGTGATCTTTTGGTGCAAAAGAACTTCTGCCATATTGGCTCATGGTATTGGAAGAACGACATACCACAGACCTCGAGGACTATCACAAGGTTACTAATATCTTAAGGGAATTAGCAAATACTAACAACATGAAGTAGGGCGAATCTCGGGTTCAAAACCCAGGAGTAGAATACCTACTAACTAAATAACATCATGAGATGCTTTTGAGAATGGGGGCCAGAATCATCACACTGGGAACACCAAACATGGCTAGATTACTAACTCTAAGATACCTTAGTGTCATAATAAATCCTCCAACATACATGTCGAGGCAATAAATTACCTCAACCCATAGATTAGTGTGCTTAACCTGGCCTAAAGGAACACCGAAACCAAAGGGAAAGGATTTTGCAAATGCATCAGAGTGTTTAGAAACCTGGGATGACTCAGACAACATAACAGATGTAATTGCTTAAAAGATTTGAGACAACCTGCAAAAATGGTGGCATAACCACTCAACATCACAAACTCAAGGTTCTGAGGCGAGCTATGAACATATGGAAGTAGTAGGAACTGAAATGAGGCTTGAACTCAACAATCCTAGGCAACTATGGTTTAGTAACGCATCATCCTGAGAGATAGAAGAGAAGCCTAGTTATTAACCCCGTAGAAAAGATAAGATGAGTCAGATCAGAAAGTCATGAGGATAAGGAGTAAAAAGAGCCTTACGTCCCATCCACAATCAATTCCCTTATATAAGTAAAGCATTTCTAGACACAACTTCGACTAGCTTGGCTTGGTAATCCTACAGGCAGTCAGGCTATGATACCAAAGCTGTTAGGACCCCGATTCCAAGTCACATCGATCTAGCCGGTAACACCTCATATCACTTTGCGGCCTCACACACAGTATTCCGACAGGTGTCGCCTTACCATGGCCCGGGACCGTTTGCGCCTTTCGGCTCACGTATATGATAGTGTTGCTGGCATCCATATGATAGAGAACCCCGGCCGACATGACTAGTCGTGAACCCAAAGTGGCACTAACTTACGGAGACAGGCATGCATGAATCAACATCGAGCATGTCGGTCAGCAGCGTGTGAATCCGGGCTGTAGCACTGGGCTAACAGGACTCCGGTGAACCGGGCTGTAGCAGGCTAGGCAGGACTCCGGATGTCACCGCATGACATTTCCCCGAAGGGACAGACACAGGAACGAAGTGAATCACATGCCGGCCAGTCAAGTGTTCCGGAGCAGTAGTGCTGGGCTAGCAGGACTCCGGTGACAGAGAACCCGGGCTATAGCGGACTACTATGGCTCATGGAAGCACAAGACTACATTTCCCCATAAGAGAGGCTACCAAGGATAAACAACTAGGTTGTCGGATCCCACACATACCAAGCATTTCAATCATACACACAATATGCTCAATATGTGTAAATACAACATGGCATCACAACAAAACTCTACGACTCAAAGTATTTATTCATTAGGCTCCGAGGAGCGAGATATGAAAAACATGGGTCTCATGACCCAACATTCAGAGCATACAAGCAACAAGCACAGGTGGAAGCTTAACTTGTCTGAGTACAGACATCTACAAATGAAGAAGGCTGAGAAGCCTGACTATCTACCAGATCCTGCCGAGGGCACAAGATCGTAGCTGAGGTTTCAAGCTAAACGTCGAAGTCCACACAAAACTACTAGCGAGACTGACGTCTCTCTACAAAACATAAAATAGGCAAACATGAGTACAAATGTACCCAGCAAGACTTACATCAGAACTAGCTACATATGCATCAGTATCAACAAAGGGGGGAGGTGGAGTTTGACTGCAGCAAGCCAGCTTTGACTCAATGGCTATCCTAAACTATGACTGCAAGTAACTCTTTTGAGATGACGCACACGAGTCCATATATTAACCATTCCAATACACCATTATGGATCCGCTCCCGTCTCCCTACGAGAAGGCCATCCATAGCACTCATGCTTATCTTGCGCATTTTAGAGTATCCACTTTCACTTGTCTATGAACTATGCAACGGGTCCAAGTTTCCATATCCGAGGAATCCGGCTATTCGAATAGATAATGATAACCCTGCAGGGGTGTACTTCTTCACACACGCTCTCGCCACTTACCACCATGTACACATCATGTACCTCGGCAACCTTCAAGCGGAAGCCTGGCGAGGGAGTCAGCCACAACCTGACTAACCACACAAGTCTCTCGTCCAGGTTTATCGCCTATTCGGGTTCCATCCGCAAGGAGATCCAGCCGGGGTGTCGCTCACGGCCCCAAACGATGTGTGCAGGGTTCCCAAGCCCAACATCCGGGTGCCACTTGGTACACCGTGCCACTGTGCCTAGTCTGTCCCAAGCCCACATGTACTGGGTGCCACTTGGTAGACTACTAATACTACCTACAAACACCAGAAACTAGTTGCAACTCCTAGACAGAGATCGAGTTGATTAATAAGCCGAGAGGGGCCGAGTTACCGGAACCCAATGTGTGGTAGTAACTGTTCATGGATCACAAACATAGAACTCAGTTCTTGAGAACGGCTGCAATGAGACAACCCATCATGTACTCCTACATGGCCTCTCACCGCTACCTTACCAAATCGTGTTCACACACTTAGCTCACACACAGTAGGACATGTTGAACACCATTCCAATTCATCCCCGATGAATCAGACCTGACTCAACTCTAAGCAGTAGCAGGCATGACAACAAGCATGAATGAGTAGGCACATCAAGGCGCAAACAACTCCTACTCATGCTAGTGGGTTTCATCTATTTACTGTGGCAATGACAGGTCATGCAGAGGAAAGGGGTTCAACTACCGCAACATGTAACAGTTGAATCGTTGTTGTCCTAAAGCAGTAAAAGAGAGCAAGAGCGAGAGAGTGGGATTGTATCGGAATGAACAAGGGTTTTTTGCTTACCTGACCCTTCTGAAGAGGAACACACTTCATGGGTGTCATCGTTCTCGTCATCAGTACACGTCTACCGAGAGGGGACAAACACCGGCAACTAAGAAAGAACACAATCAATGCAATGCCACAATATGATGCATGATCATGCCATGGCAATATGCTGTGATTTGAGCTAATGCATCTAGCTATGATTTAAATGAAGTTGGTTTGAATACATGATTCAAATTCCAACACCATATATGATTATTTAAATGCCCTTTATTTGTTTTGTCCAAAACAGAGGACAAACATTGTTCAAACATGCATGAAAATGGTACAGATGGATTCCTTGAATTTTTCTGATAATTTTTCATATATAAATTATTTCATTATGAGTTACGGTTGAATTTCTATGATTTTTGGAAGTTTTGGGCATTTTCTAAAAATAATAAATCATTTAAGATTTATATAAAATCCCAGAAACAAATACGGCGTCAGCATGACATTATGTTGAGGTCAGCAGGTCAATGGAGTCAGCCAGGTCAACCCTGACCTATGGGACCCATAGGTCAGTGACACAACAAACTAACTCTATTAGTTAGTGCTAAGTTAAATACTAACCTAACTTAATTAGGGCATGTGCCCACATGTCAGTGATACAGAGTTAGTTAGCGAGGTGATTAACCTCTAAAAGTGGTAATTAGGACTAATTAAAACCTAAACTAACTCTAGTCAGAGGCCGGCCCCACATGTCATCGACACAGGGGGGCCCAGTTGTGGTCAAAGTGGGTCGACCCCACTGGCGACTTGACGTTGGCGAGGCCAGTCGCGGCGTCGAGCCTCGGGTTTGCATTTCCGGTGACCAAATGCAATGTGGAGGGCATCTACGTGGAGCTGGCGAACGCACGCATCCAACTGGGCAAGTGGGAGCAGCTGGGGTGGCTGGAGCTCGCCGGAATAGAGCTCGCGGCGGTGGCTGGCGTGTAGGTGTGCTCGGGGTTGGTGTTATACTGCATGGCAGGGGCCACGGAGGGGTGCTACGGGCACCTGGTGATGCGCTGAGCGCTATAACACGCTCAGTTGTGGCTCTAGGTGACGGTGGCCACGGCGGCGGCATGGTCGGCGGAGCCAAGCTCCTGGTCGCGATGGCAAAGGCGTTAGCGGAGGCAAAAGAGCCAGAGGAGAGGGGGGAATCGACGCGGAAGCCCACAAAGGTTGCAGTGGAGCAAACGGTGAGCTCGGAGGTGGCCGAAGCTGAGCGCGGTGACGAGGGGGATCTCCGGCAACCGAACGGTGAGGAGGAGCTCGGTGGAGGCAGTGGAGCGCGTCTGGCGGCATGTGGCTCATCGAGGAGGTCGGGGCGTCGACGCGGAGCTCGCAGGAACTTCGAGGAGGCGAAGGGGAGACGATAGCTATGCGGGCGACGGCAGCGAGCTCGCGGGCGAATTGGCCATAGCGGGAGAGGCGAGGGACAGAGCAGGGGGGAGAGTGAGAGAGTCAGAGCGATCGGGACGGCACCAAGGAGGTCGGCTGTGGTGTCGAGCTGGCCTGGGGACATAGGCAGACGCCCTGGTGGCGTGGCACTCTCGGGCGCGTGCACGTGCTCGTCCTTCTGGCTCGAGGAGGAGGACGACTGGCGTGGCCAGTCAGCTGGGCCGGCTAGAGGAGTTGGGCCAGGTGAGTGGGCTGCCAGGTAAACTCTCTCTCTCTCTCTCTCTCTCTCTCTCTCTCTCTTCTATTCTGTTTGTTGAAACTTCATGAAAATAATTGTGTGAGCTAAATGGTCTTATCCAAAGCCACACAACAATTTTCAGAATTATTGAACATATATTTCTTATATAATAAATATATATCCAATTCAAATAGTTATTGAATTAATTTCAAATGCCCAAAATAAATATTTCTGAGACTCCAAAAATATTGGTTTGAATTTTACGTCTTGCCAATATTTTTACAGGATAACAGGAACATTTCCTTGGACTCATTTGAAAAGATTTTTAATGTTGATTATTTCTGAAGTGATTTCGAGGGTTTCAACTAACCTCAATTCAACTTTCAGAATTTAGACATGATGCATGGATGCTCTCTTATGCAACTATTGCAAACAATTCTAGGGCTGTGACAATATCAGCCAGGCCAGCCGTGGCCATAGACCAACTTAGGCCAAAAGCCTAAGCTTGGGGGAGTACGTATTTCTCACCGACATTACATTTATGTTCACACACACTCATTGCTAGATGTTGGTGTTCATACTTTTTCATTGTATCATTCATGCTAGTTTATCTCCTTTTATGCTTTCTTCTTGTGTGTTTGATAAACCTTAAGAAAAAACAAAAAATAGTAGTATTTTACTTTTCTTGTTATAGTAATAATTAAAAAGAAAACCCAAAAATATTTCCCGTTCTTATTTTGCTTGTAGGGATCTTTCCCGTGTAAATAGTTTTATTTCTTTTCTTTTCTTTGGGGGTCAGGAGGAGAAGACCATGATTAAATTGTTGAAGTGGCTCTTATATGCTTTATTGTTGATTTAACCAAGAGCCCATATTGCTTTGTCTTTGCCTGTTTATTGAATGCTCGCAAATTCCAGCTTAGTCCAATGCACGTGCACTCTTATTATTATTCACATCGTTCGGTCGTGCAAGTGAAAGGCAATTATGATGATATATGATGGACTGACTGAGATGAGAAAAGCTGGTATGAACTCGACCTCTTTTGTTTTTGTAAATATGACGAGTTCATCGTTCTTGATTCAGCTTGTTATGAATAAACATGTTCGCAATGACAATTAGAGATCATAGTTTCTTGTGCCATGCTTGATTAGCTATGAGTTATAATGGTTTACCTTGCGTGCCAACATGCTATTGAGATGGTTATGATGTGGTATGATGGGGTGGTATCCTCCTTTGAATGATTTAAGTGACTTGACTTGGCACATGTTCACGCATGTAGTTGAAACAAATCAACATAGCCTTCACGATATTTATGTTCATGGTGGATTATATCCTACTCATGATTGCATCCAATGTTTATTAATTTTAATGCATGTACATGGTTGTTGTCGCTCTCTAGTTGGTCGCTTCCTAGTCTTTTGCCAGCCTTCACCTGTACTAAGCGGGAATACTGCTTGTGCATCCAATCCCTTAAACCCCAAAGTTATTCCAGATTAGTCCACTATACCTTCCTATATGCGGTATCTACCTGCCGTTCCAAGTAAATTTGTATGTGCCAAACTCTAAACCTTCAAATAATCATCCTGTTTTGTATGCTCTAATAGCTCATGTATCAACTAGGCTGTCTGTATCTTCCATGCTAGGCGGGTTATTCTCAAGAGGAGTGGACTCAGCTCCTCACTCACGAGAAAATGGCTGGTCACCGGGATGCCCATTCCCATGCTTTATGCAAACTAAATCAAAAAAATTTCAAAACAAAACTCCCCCTGGGACTGTTGTTAGTTGGAGGCACTCGTTGTTTCGAGCAAGCCATGGATTGATGTTTGTTGGTGGAGGGGGAGTATAAACTTTACCATTCTGTTTGGGAACCGCCTATAATGTGTGTAGCATGGAAGATATCGCCATCTCTTGGTTGTTATGTTGACAATGAAAGTATACCGCTCAAAATATTATTCATCTCTATTTCAAAACCGAGCTCTGGCACCTCTACAAATCCCTGCTTGCCTCTGCGAAGGGCCTATGTATTTACTTTTATGTTGAGTCATCACCCTCTTATTAAAAGCACTAGCTGGAGAGCGCAGCTGCCATTTGCATTCATCACTGTTAATTTATATTGGCTGTGACTATGATTGGATCTCTTTTACCATGAATTACAATGTCTAGTCAATCCTTGATCTTTAAAGGTGCTCTGCATTTATGTTTTGCGGTCTCAGAAAGGGCTAGCGAGATACCATCTTGTTATATCATATTATGATTGTTTTGAGAAAGTGTTGTCATCCGAGATTTATTATTATGGCTTGCTAGTTGATTATGCTATTGATATGGGTAATCATGAGACATGAGAATTATTGCAAATGTGGTTAGTTATAATCTTTGCTGAAAACTTGAATGCTAGCTTGACATATTTATATCAACAAGAGCAAACAGAGTTTGTAAAAGATTTTCTTTATTTCTTTCAGTTTGTCAACTGAATTGCTTGAGGACAAGCAAGGGTTTAAGCTTGGGGGAGTTGATACATCTCCGTTGTATCTACTTTCCCAAACACTTTTGCCCTTGTTTTCGACTCTAACTTGTATGATTTGAATGGAACTAACCCGGACTGACGCTGTTTTTAGCAGAATCACCATGATGTTGTTTTATGTGCAGAAAACAAAAGTTCTCGGAATGACCTGAAACTCCACGGAATATCTTACAATAAATAATAAAAATCCTCACCAAAGATGAAGACCAGGGGGCCCACACCCTAGCCACGAGGGTGGGGGGCGCCCCCCTAGGGCGTGCCCCCCTACCTTGTGGCCCCCCTGGAGATCTCCCGACTCCAACTCCAACTCTATATATCTGCATTCGGGGAGAAAAAATAGGAGAGAAGATTTCATCGCGTTTTATAATACGGAGCCGCCGCCAAGCCCTAAAACCTCTTGGGAGGGCTGATCTGGAGTCCGTTCGGGGCTCCAGAGAGGGGGATTCGTCGCCGTCGTCATCATCAACCATCCTCCATCACCAATTTCATGATGCTCACCGCCGTGCGTGAGTAATTCCATCGTAGGCTTGCTGGACGGTGATGGGTTGGATGAGATTTATCATGTAATCGAGTAAGTTTTGTTAGGGCTTGATCCCTAGTATCAACTATGTTCTGAGATTGATGTTGCTATGACTTTGCTATGCTTAATGCTTGTCACTAGGGCCCGAGTGCCATGATTTCAGATCTGAACCTATTATGTTTTCATCAATATATGAGAGTTCTTGATCCTATCTTGCAAGTCTATAGTCACGTATTATGTGTTATGATCCGTTAACCCCGAAATGACAATAATCGGGATACTTACCGGTGATGACCATAGTTTGAGGAGTTCATGTATTCACTATGTGCCAATGCTTTGTTCCGGTTCTCTATTAAAAGGAGGCCTTAATATCCCTTAGTTTCCATTAGGACCCCGCTGCCACGGGAGGGTAGGACAAAAGATGTCACGCAAGTTCTTTTCCATAAGCATGTATGACTATATTCGGAATACATGCCTACATTACATTGATGAATTGGAGCTAGTTCTGTGTCGCCCTATGTTATGACTGTTACATGATGAACCACATCCGGCATAATTATACATCACTGATCCATTGCCTACGAGCTTTCCATATACTGGTTTACGCTTATTTACTTTCCCGTTGCTATTGTTACAATCACTACATAATACCAAAAATATTACTTTGCTTTCATTACTCTTTTGTTACTGTTATCACCACTATCGTATTACTTTGCTACTAAACACTTTGCTGCAGATACTAAGTTTCCAGGTGTGGTTGAATTGACAACTCAGCTGCTAATACTTGAGAATATTCTTTGGCTCCCCATTGTGTCGAATCAATAAATTTGGGTTGAATACTCTACCCTCGAAAGCTGTTGCGATCCCCTATACTTGTGGGTTATCACTTGCGAAGGTGCGCTCGCTGTTGAAGTGCTCGGCCGAGTGTGCGCACCCGAAGATGAATTCCTTCATGGACTCTGGACCCATAGTGAGGTTGTCCAAGGCCACGAAGCCGTGCACCGATATGTCATGCTCACCGGATAGGTGTAAGGCGCACTGCTGCCAGCGGGCTCCATGGGGTACGGCAGGTGGCAAATCTGGCTCGTGCCGGCAACCTGTTGGAAGGTGGACGAGGCCTTTGGTTCGAACATGGGGGCGCATTGTGGCTGCTTGGCATTGCAGGGCTTGCACTGC
This sequence comes from Triticum dicoccoides, assembly GCF_002162155.2. Classification (NCBI taxonomy): domain Eukaryota; kingdom Viridiplantae; phylum Streptophyta; class Magnoliopsida; order Poales; family Poaceae; genus Triticum; species Triticum dicoccoides. Next base: position 538,052,834 of record NC_041386.1, on the reverse strand, counting down.
AGCCACATCAGGCTACCTAAGGCGTTGAGCTTGAGGTTGTAGTCATGCCGGCCTGTGCCCGAGCCCAAGCCAACGACCACGCTGAAGGCCATATCGATCAGTGTCGGTGTCAAAACTGGCGGATCTCGGGTAGGGGGTCCCGAACTGTGCGTCTAGGATCGATGGTAACAGGAGATGGGGGACACAATGCTTACCCAGGTTCGGGCCCTCTCTATGGAGGTAATACCCTACTTCCTGCTCGATTGATCTTGATGAATATGAGTATTACAAGAGTTGATCTACCACGAGATTGTAATGGCTAAACCCTAAAAGTCTAGCTTGTCTGACTATGATTATGAGGATATATGTCTACGGACCTAACCCTTCGGTTCATATAAACACTGGGGGGATCTAGGGTTACATAAGGTTGGTTACAGAGAAATGAATCTTCATATTTGGTCGCCAAGCTTGCCTTCCACGCTAAGGAGAGTCCCATCCGGACACGGGTAGAGTCTTCGGTCTTTGTATCTTCACGACCCATCAGTCCGGCCCATATCCAATAGGTTGGACGCCCGAGGAACCCTTAGTCCAGGACTTCCTCAGTAGCCCCCGAACCATACTTCAATGACGAGGTGTCCAGTGTGCAGATAGTCTTTGACATTGCAAGGCAGGTTCCTCCTCCTATGACTTTAAAGTGATGTATTTGGCTTTCCATTTAATGTCATACCCCTCGGCTTCCGTGCCTTCCTAACTTTAGCTTCCACGTGTCGAGTGACTACAAGAGGTCGGGGTATATTTACGTATACCACCCTGACCGTACCAGAAAGGTGCCTGCTACCTGTTAAGCACTGCGTTGGTTTTCCCTTGAAGAAGAAAGGGTGATGCAGCAAAGCAGCGTAAGTATTTCCCTCAGTTTTTGAGAACCAAGGTATCAATCCAGTAGGAGGCCACGCACGAGTCCCTCGCACCTACACAAACAAAAAAACTCCGCGCAACCAACGCGATAAAGGGGTTGTCAATCCCTTCACGGTCACTTATGAAAGTGAGATCTGATAGATATGATAAGATAATATTTTTGGTATTTTTATGATAAAGAGAAATAAAGGTGCAAGTAAAATAAATGGCAAAGGAAATAACTGAGTATTGGAAGATTAATATGATGGAAAATAGACCTGGGGGCCATAGGTTTCACTAGTGGCTTCTCTCGAGAGCATAAGTATTACGGTGGGCGAACAAATTACTGTTGAGAAATTGACAGAATTGAGCATAGTTATGAGAATATTTAGGTATGATCATGTATATAGGCATCACGTCCGAGACAAGTAGACCGACTCCTACCTGCATCTACTACTATTACTCCACACATCGACCGCTATCCAGCATGCATCTAGAGTATTAAGTTCAAGAGAACATAGTAACGCTTTAAGCAAGATGACATGATGTAGAGGGATAGTTTCATGCAATATGATATAAACCCCATCTTGTTATCCTCGATGGCAACAATACAATACGTGCCTTGCTACCCTGCTGTCACTGGGAAAGGACACCGCAAGATTGAACCCAAAGCTAAGCACTTCTCCCATTGCAAGAAAGATCAATCTAGTAGGCCAAACCAAACTGATAATTCGAAGAGACTTGCAAAGATAACGAATCATACATAAAAAATTCAGAGAAGATTCAAATATTGTTCATAGATAAACTTGATCATAAACCCACAATTCATAGGTCTCAACACATCGCAAAAGAAGATTACATCGAATAGATCTCCACAAGAGAGGGGGAGAACTTTGTATTGAGATCCAAAAAGAGAGAAGAAGCCATCTAGCTAATAGCTATGGACCCGAAGGTCTGAAGTAAACTACTCACACTTCATCGGAGAGGCTATGGTGTTGATGTAGAAGCCCTCCATGATCGTTACCACCTCCGGCGGAGCTCCGGAAAAGGCCCCAAGATGGGATCTCGTGGATACAAAAAGTTACGGCGGTGGAATTATGGTTTGGCTCTGTATATGGTAGTTTGGGGGTACGTAGGTATATATAGGAGGAAGGAGTACGTCGGTGGAGCAACATGGGCCCCACGAGGGTGGAGGGCGTGCCTGGGGGAGGGGGGTAGGCGCGCCCCCTACCTCGTGCTTTCCTGGTTGATGTCTTGACGTAGGGTCCAAGTCCTCTGGATCACGTTTGTTCCGAAAATCACATTCCCGAAGGTTTCATTCCGTTTGGACTCCGTTTGATATCCTCGAAACTCTGAAATAGGCAAAAAACAACAATTCTGGGCCGGGCCTCTGGTTAATAGGTTAGTCCCAAAAGTAATATAAAAGTGTATAATAAAGCCCAATAATGTCCAAAACAGGATATACTATAGCATGGAACAATCAAAAAATATAGATACATTGGAGACGTATCAAGCATCCCAAGCTTAATTCCTGCTCGTCCTCGAGTAGGTAAATGATAAAAACAGAATTTTTGATGTGGAATGCTACCTGACATAATTTCAATATAATTCTTCTTAATTGTGGTATGAATATTCAGATCCGAAAGATTCAAGACAAAAGTTCAATATTGGCATAGAAATAATAATACTTCAACCATACTAACTAAGCAATTATGTCTCTTCAATATAATATGGCCAAAGAAAGTTATCCCTACAAAATCATATAGCCTGGCTATGCTCCATCTTCACCACACAAAGTATTTAAATCATGCACAACCCCGATGACAAGCCAAGCAATTGTTTCATGCTTTTAGTGTTCTCAAACTCTTTCAATCTTCACGCAATACATGAGCGCGAGCCATGGACATAACACTATAGGTGGAATAGAATGGTGGTTGTGGAGAAGACAAAAAGGGGAAGATAGTCTCACATCAACTAGGCGTATCAACGGGCTATGGCGATGCCCACTAATAGATATCAATGAGAGTGAGTAGGGATTGCCATGCAACGGATGCACTAGAGCTATAAGTATATGAAAGCTCAACAAAAAAAACTAAGTGGGTGTGCATCCAACTCGCTTGCTCACGAAGACCTAGGGCATTTTAAGGAATCCCATCATTGGAATATACAAGCCAAGTTCTATAATGAAATATTCCCACTAGTATATGAAAGTGATAACATAGGAGACTCTCTATGAAGATCTTGGTGCTACTTTGAAGCACAAGTGTGGTAAAAGGATAGTAGCATTGTCCCTTCTCTCTTTTTCTCTCATTTTTTATTTGGGCATTTTCTCTTTTTTATGGCCTCTTTTTTTATTTAGTCCGGAGTCTCATCCCGACTTGTGGGGGAATCATAGTCTCCATCATACTTTCCTCACTTGGGACAATGCTCTAAAAATGATGATCATCACACTTTTTTTATTTACTTACAACTCAACAATTACAACTCAATACTTAGAACAAAATATGACTCTATGTGAATGCCTCCGGCGGTGTACCGGGATATGCAATGAATTAAGAGTGACATGTATGACAAAATTATGAACGGTGGCTTTGCCACGAATACAATGTCAACTACATGATCACGCAAAGTAATATGACAATGATGGAGCATGTCGTAGTAAACAGAACGGTGGTAAGTTGCATGGCAATATATCTCGGAATGGCTATGGAAATGCCATGATAGGTAGGTATGGTGGCTGTTTTGAGGAAGGTATATGGTGGGTGTATGATACCGGCGAAAGGTGCATGGTATTAGAGAGGCTAGCAATGGTGGAAGGGTGAGAGTGCGTATGATCCATGGACTCAACATTAGTCATAAAGAACTCATATACTTATTGCAAAAATCTACAAGTTATCAAAGCAAAGTATTACGCGCATGCTCCTAGGGGGATAAATTGGTTGGAAAAGACCATCGCTCGTCCCCGACCGCCACTCATAAGGAAGACCATCAATAAATAAATCATGCTCCGACTTCATCACATAACTGTTCACCATGCGTGCATGCTACGGGAATCACAAACTGTAACACAAGTATTTCTCAAATTCACAACTACTCAACTAGCATGACTCTAATATCACCATCTCCATATCTCAAAACAATTATCAAGTATCAAACTTCTCATAGTATTCAACACACTCATAAGAAAATTTTATTATTAATCTTGAATGCCTAACATGATTAAAGCAATTTACCACACTATTTTGTAGGACTCTCAAAATAATCTAAGTGAAGCATGAGAGAACAATGGTTTCTATAAAACAAATCCACCAACGTGCTCTAAAAGATATAAGTGAAGCACTAGAGCCAAAACTATATAACTCAAAAGATATAAGTGAAGCACATAGAGTATTCTAACAATTTCCGAATCATGTGTGTCTCTCTCAAAAGGTGTGTATATCAAGGATGATTGTGCAAAACTAACAAATAAAGACTCAAATGATACAAGACGCTCCAAGCAAAACACATATCATGTGGTAAATAAAAATATAGCTCCAAGTAAAGTTACCGATGGAAGTAGACGAAAGAGGGGATGCCTTCCGGGGCATCCCCAAGCTTTGGCTTTTAGGTGTCCTTAGATTATCTTGGGGGTTTCATTGGAATACCCAAGATTAGGCTCTTGCCATTCCTTGTTCCACAATCCGTCAAATCTTTACCCAAAACTTGAAAACTTCACAACACAAAACTTAAAGTAGAAAATCTCGTGAGCTCCATTAGCGAAAGAAAACAAAACACCACTTCAAGGTACTGTAATGAACTCATTATTTATTTATATTGGTGTTAAAACTACTGTATGGCAACTTCTCTATGGTTTATAAACTATTTTACTAGCCATAGATTCATTAGAATAAGCAAACAAAACACGAAAAACAGAATCTGTCAAAAACAGAACAGTCTGTAGTATTCTGTAGCTAACGCAAGATCTGGAACGCTAAAAAATCTGAAATAAATTTCTGGACGTGAGAAATTTATCTATTAATCATATTAAAAAAGAATTAACTAAATAACACTTTCCAAATAAAAATGACAGCAATTCTCGTGAGCGCTAAAGTTTCTGTTTTTTACAGCAAGATTAAAAAGACTTTCCCCAAGTCTTCCCAACGGTTCTACTTGGCACAAACACTAATTAAACACAAAAAACACAACCAAAAAAGAGGCTAGATAAACTATTTATTACTAAACAGGAGCAAAAAGCCAGGAATAAAAATAAAATTGGGTTTTCTCCCAACAAGCGCCATCATTTAACGCCCCTAGCTAGGCATAAAAGCGAAGATAGATCTAGGTATTGCCATCTTTGGTTTTAGGGAAGAAAAGAGCAAACTTGCTATCTATGGAATTAATCTTCATATTTTGATAAAGCACATGGCTATTAATGGTATAATAAATATTAAGTACGTTACGGAAATTTGTAACTAAGCTAGCCTTCATCTCTTTGATAGATTCGTTTTGGTAAGAGAGCAAAAGAGATGTAGATTCAACTTTCTCATTCATGGGGTGCCCAAATATGGCTTTCATCTTTGCATAAGTGTCTACATCATCCCCTTCAAGAAAACATTCTTCAAATATATAATCTAAGACATGCTTAAAAGAAGAAGGTAGGGCAACATAAAAGCTTTTTAAGTAAATTTCAATTTGGTATTGAGGCACATAGCTAGCCCTGATCCTTAATAGTCTATCCCAATCATCTTTCAAAGATTCATCAAGTAAATAACGAAAAATTCCGGAATCATCTTCATCAAAATTATTAAGATTCTCATTGATAACTCCAGTAGGTCTTTCCATAGCATCTTTATTTATGAGTTTAGCGAGAATAGAAGGATTGTCCAAAGTACTAAAAATTGGAAGCGAACCCCCAACCCTTTTTGATTCTGACATAGCGGAATAAAGGTGAGTGGAAAAGAGAAGGCGAATAAAACGGCAAGGGTGAAGTGGGGGGATAGGAAAAAGAGAGGCAAATGACAAATAATGTAATGCAGGAGATAAGGGTTTGTGATGGGTACTTGGTATGTTGACTTTTGCGTAGACTCCCCGGCAACGGTGCCAGAAATCCTTCTTGCTACCTCTTGAGCACTGCGTTGGTTTTCCCTTGAAGAGGAAAGGGTGATGCAGCAGAGCAGCGTAAGTATTTCCCTCAGTTTTTGAGAACCAATGTATCAATCCAGTAGGAGGCCACGCACGAGTCCCTCGCACCTACACAAACAAATAAACTCCTCGCAACCAACGCGATAAAGGGGTTGTCAATCCCTTCATGGTCACTTACGGAAGTGATATCTGATAGATATGATAATATAGTATTTTTGGTATTTTTATGATAAAGAGAAATAAAGATGCAAGTAAAATAAATGGCAAAGGAAATAACTAAGTATTGGAACATTAATATGATGGAAAATACACACGAGGGCCATAGGTTTCACTAGTGGCTTCTCTCGAGAGCATAAGTATTACGGTGGGTGAACAAATTACTGTTGAGAAATTGACAGAATTGACCATAGTTATGAGAATATCTAGGTATGATCATGTATATAGGAATCACGTCCGAGACAAGTAGACCGACTCCTGCCTGCATCTACTACTATTACTCCACACATCGACCGCTATCCAGCATGCATCTAGAGTATTAAGTTCAAGAGAACAGAGTAACGCTTTAAGCAAGATGACATGATGTAGAGGGATAAACTCATGCAATATGATATAAACCCCATTTTGTTATCCTTGTTGGCATCGATACAATATGTGCCTTGCTGCCCCTATTGTCACTGGGAAAGGACACTGCAAGATTGAACCCAAAGCTAAGCACTTCTTTGATTGCAAGAAAGATCAATCTAGTAGGCCAAACCAAACTGATAATTCGAAGAGACTTGCAAAGATAACCAATCAAACATAAAAGAATTCAGAGAAGATTCAAATATTGTTCATAGATAAACTTGATCATAAACCCACAATTCATCGGTCTCAACAAACACACCGCAAAAGAAGATTACATCGAATAGATCTCCACAAGAGAGGGGGAGAACTTTGTATTGAGATCCAAAAAGAGAGAAGAAGCCATCTAGCTAATAGCTATGGACCCGAAGGTCTAAAGTAAACTACTCACACTTCATCGGAGAGGCTATGGCGTTGATGTAGAAGCCCTCCGTGATCGATACCCCCTCCAGCGGAGCTCCGGAAAAGGCCCCAAGAAGGGATCTCGTGGATACAAAAAGTTACGGTGGTGGAATTAGGGTTTTGGCTCCGTATCTGGTAGTTTGGGGTACGTAGGTATATATAGGAGGAAGGAGTACATCGGTGGAGCAACGTGCCCCCCACGAGGGTGGAGGGCGCGCCTGGGGGGGTAGGCGCGCCCCCTACCTCGTGCCTTCCTGGTTGATGTCTTGATGTAGGGTCCAAGTCCTCTGGATCACATTTATTCTGAAAATCACGTTCCCGAAGGTTTCATTCCGTTTGGACTCCGTTTGATATTCTTTTTCTGCGAAACTCTGAAATAGGCAAAAAAACAACAATTCTAGGTTGGGCCTCCGGTTAATAGGTTAGTCCCAAAAATAATATAAAAATGTATAATAAAGCCCAATAATGTCCAAAACAGGATATAATATAGCATGGAACAATTAAAAAATTATAGATACGTCGGAGACGTATCAGTGCCTATTTAAAAAGAATAGATCTCAGATCCATTCCAAATCCCACGGAAAAAATCCTCAGAGCTTGCAGAGCAGAACCACCCCAACATGGCTAGCACTCCCACCTCTTCCTCTCGTCCCCAAAACTCTGAAAAGGGTGATTGGGAGAGATGTTCTGTATCTCACAGTCAGCTGATGAAGCTGCAAACACAGGGCTTTCTTTCTCCCACAGATTTGGTCCCCGTACGAGCAGGGATGACTTCCTTCAATGGCGGGGCTCAAGCGGAGAACTTCCCCAATCCGTCCAGGGGGAACGAGTATGCTTCGTCCCCTTCTTGTCAAGAGGTGTCAGATTTCCAATCCATCCCTTCCTCCGAGGTCTGCTAGAGTATTATGGCCTCCAACTGCTCAGTCTCACTCCCGCCTCCATCCTGCATTTTGCGGGTTATGTTGCTCTATGCGAGCTATTCCTGGGCTGTGAGGCCCATTTCGATTTATGGAGAAGACTGTTCTGCCTCATCCTCGTAATCAAGGAGGGTCAATATTCGAAGTGGGGGGAGCCAAAGTGTGGCGTACAGCCGGAACCGGATACCTGTCCGGCACGCCGAAGAAGGCTTCCGAAGAGTGGCCTTCTGAATTGTTCTATACCGACGACGTCGCTCTTCCCGACCCAGTCCGAATGGGCCTCTCCGAATTTTCAAGTGCTCCGTTGAAGAAACACCATAGCTGGCGTCCTCGGAGCCTCGAGGAAGAGGATAGCGCAGAGGTCAGTCAGCTACTGGGCAAGATTAAGATGCTCGCCCAGTCCGGATTGTCAATAGCCGAGGTAATGGCGATCTCCATAGCGCGGGGGGTCCAACCACTCCAATACAGAGGGCTACCCATGTGGCACTACAATGGGGAAGACGACGCCTCACACTGCGGTCGGAAGGGCCCAAAGACCCCCGCCACTATGGCCAAAATATTGGCTAGACTATATAAAGGGGAGAAGGAGGAGTTCACCCGTCTCCAATGTCGAGACGGATTTTCCAGGTATAATCCTCCTAGCTGGGTAAGCTCTAACCCTACTATTTTACTCCTCTCCCTGAATTATTTTTGACGGGCAGTATCCTATCCACTCATAACAGGAAAGGCGAAAGGCTGTCGAGGGGATCCATGACCCTGCCCCTCAGCCGGAGGGTCACAACCGGGATCTTGACCCCGGATATGAACAAGATCTGGACATACTTGTGGAGCTTGAGGATGGAATATTCTATGAGACGAGCTATGATGGTACAGAAGTACCTATCATCACCGATTACCCCAGCCTCCTTCCTGCTTCGCATGTAAGTAATTTAAAAGGCACTTTCTTAGAAAGAGTTACTTACTATGCCTCACCCACCTCACTATTCCGTGTTCCAAAGGGGAGGCCCTCGGCACCGCAACATGCACCAGAAGTGTCTCCGAGGAGAGAAGTGCCCGCGCCTAGCACATCTTCGAAGAGGATGGCAAATGATAACATGGCAGAACCCTCGTCAAAGAGGTAAGGCTTTTCTTTTCAAGAATACCCTTTCTGATCGCCACATCAAATTGTGATGCCATTCGCCGCATTCTATCAGGAAAAGTATCCGCTGGATTGTGTCCGAGGATCCGACCGGACGCGCCTCCACTAGTCAGGTTCCGGACCCTGCCCAAAGGACGGGTGCTGACACGGGAGTGTTGACGGACTGTCCTTCCACATAGGATTCGAACGACATGTCCGTCACGAACTCTGAAGTGGAAAGCGCTATGAATCATCATCGTCGGAGGGCCATTCTTCATGACCCCGGTTTTCAAAAGAGGCATTTGATGCGTTCAGCTCGGCCGATGCGTACATCCGAGCTGCTCGGGATGGGCTTGTCAGAGCCACAGACCAGCATCTGAAAGATATGTGGGTAATCATAGATTTAATAATCATACACCAGTAGCCCCCGATACTTAAAGTAGTTGATACAACTGATTTAAGGATCAATGTATAACTAGGTGCTTATGGAGAAGAACAACATGTTATCTCAGGAACTAGAAAAGTGTCAGACCCAACTAACTGCTACCAGTGCCAAACTGGAGAAATCCAAGAAGGCATCTCCTGGTAATGTTTCCAATCCATCGGGAAAACATAATGGTATACAAATAATGCTAACACGGTTGCTTACCTCTTAATAGGATCATTAGATCAACTGCAAGAGCAACTGGAAGCCACTCAAAGCGGAGAACGAGGAGCCAAAAAACTGCTAGCCGCGGGCGAGCATGTGCTAACAAAAGTCGTTATGGAGAAAAACAAGCTCCAGGATTCGAATACCCAACTGGGCGAGGAACTAAAAGATGTACGGGCCCAGCTGGCGGACTCCGTAAAGGAGAATAAAAGTCTGCGAGACAGCATATTCAGTATGTGGTCAAACTTATCTTCGAATAATTCGGAGATAGAAGGGGCTGATAGAGTTATGTCTGCAGGTATGCTGACCAGTCGTCCCGAAGAGGAGATGTCTGGATCTTCGAGCGATCTGCTACAAGAGTTGTCGCAGGCGCATGAGCAAGCTCGGCAGGCGATGCGAAGTGTTACCAAGGCCCTATGGTCATCCGCCTCCCCTCCGGGAAAGATGGAGGAGCTTATACATCTATTCAAGGGAGCGCGGCGGCGCTTTCGACTATGGAAGATATCGGCATGTCGGGAAGGTGCACGGGAAGCCTGGGCCATGGTGAAAACACGGTATACCAAGCTTGATCCGAATCATATGGCTTGGGTCGGACCTCTAGGGTCAGATGGACAAGAAGTTCCCGTTAATTTGGTATATGACCAAGTAGAAGTAGCCACCAAGTATTCCCAGCAGGATTGTAAGTTAGACCGCCTGCTGGACGGCACAAAGGAGAAATTGTTTGAGTCCTAGTGATTATGTACTTTCCTTGACATATGTGACTCTAGCTGAATTGTAAAAACGATTGTCATGGCAGACCTTTTCGCTTCGACCTCTGGACCCGAAGGTGCGGAGTGTTTCCGAATACCTGAGCGGTAAAATAGACCGGAGTATTTTCAGGTTGTGAAGCAAGTATATTTTATATTGCTTCATTTTTCCTGAGACTTTACCAGAGCATTCTCCTACCCAAATAACTTCTCTCCACAAAATGTGGCACCATTTAACCTAGCGAATATTTCTCCAAAAAGTTTGCAAGTTTCTGGACACAGGGAATAGCTGTGAAGAAAGTACCATTTTGGTAAAACCAATTGGTATGAAATTTTTACAGCACCTTTGTCTGGCAAATCATTAAGCCTTGCCAAATTTGAGCTCAAGTGGCATCAACATGTGAGTGCATCATCAAAATCTCATTTCTGGAGCAGTTTATGTTGTTGTTAAGCAACTACATTAAATCTTGGCCTTAATCTTCTCAAAGTTACCAGGGTGAAAGTCCTTCTTTACCTAAACCTCGCAGAAAACTCCTTTGCTTCCAAACTCCTTCCTGTTGATCAGTAGTGCTCGGTCAGATTTACTGCAGTAAACTTCAGGTGGTGACAACCATTTAACCATGTCACTTTTCACTGATCTACCACCGTAGTTGAGACCTCCACTGGATGGACTACGCACTAGACAACCTGTTCCAGCCCCTCTCCCACACTACATGCCATTACACGCGGTGACCGCGTTAATGGCAAGCCTGTGCGCGCGCTCTGCTGCAGTTGGCCGCACCCAGGATGGATTCTTGCTCGGGCCCCTCCTCCTCTCGGCGTCTCAGCGAGCACGGGCATGTCCCCTAGCTTCCTCTCGTCGTCGCTGTTCTCCTGGACCCCTCTCTCCCTCCGTCCGCTCCCTCACCGACGCAAGCCACCGCGCGTCCACGGGCAAATAGTGGCGGTTTGGCTCTGTTCGTCGCCGTCGTCTTCCTCCCCGTGCTTCGTTGGCCTCCTCTACCTTGTGAGAGCCTTCGCTCCTCCTCCCCGTCGTCTACCCTTGAGCTCATGCGCGCGCACACGCGTCCACGGCGCCGGCCACGCGTCCGCGGCGATGCCAGCTCGCCCCCTCCTCTACTACCTATATAAGCCCACCCCGAGGCCTCTCGACCTCACCACTCGACCTCACTCACTCCCAACAACCTCCCCGACCTATCCGTTCGACTCCAGAGCCCCTCATCGCCTCGGTTGGCGGCCATGGCTGCCGCGGCCACGCTCCCCGATTGGCTCAAGCCGGAGCCCCTCTCCTCATTCCTCCTCCACCAGAAGCTCAACCAGACCCCAGTGAACCTCTCCCATCCCTCTTTTCCTCGGCAGAGCCGCGATGGCCACACGCCCAAGTTTCGGCCGCCGCCCTCGTTCTCGGTCGCCACAAGCCACCGTCGTTCCGCTCAGTCCTGGCACTGTTGCGGGGTGCAGACGGGTGCGGCACGACTTGCCACACTCGCTGGTGCCCTCACTTCGGCGGGAGGTGGCCGGACATGGCTGGGCCGGTGCCGGCCTCGCTACTGCCTCCTCTGCCCTGCGGGCGCGCATCGGGCGAGAGGAAGGAGATGAGGCCACTCCCTACCAGCTGGCCGTGGACCCCGCGGTCCCACCTGGCAGTGGCTCAAGCCGCTGCCCCGCCTCTGCTGACTAGGATAAGTGGAAGCGTATTCCACTGGAATACGTCTTCCCTATCCGAAAGCTTACTCGGGCTCTGTCGTGGTCCAGTTTACGCTTTCTCAGTCGGAAAGCGTATTCTGTCAAAAGGCGCTTTCGGTTTTCTCTCAGGGGCCTGTTTGTGGATATATTTTATAGATAGGTCCCTGGCAGTCAAACACTCATATCTTTTTACTGCCAACTCCAAATGAGGTGATTCCAAAGTCCACTTCTTCGTTTCGTCGAGCCCGTTCTGATGGAATCACTTTCACCATGTTTTGAAATTCTGAAAATGACCATTTTCCCTTGCGCTTAATCAGCCCCCTCCAGGAGAGAACGTTTTCCGGTGATTCTTTCCGCGAGCTTCTCGCACTTTCTCCCGGTGATTTCTTCCACCCCAGGCAAGCCACACCCTCCATTTGCATGATTGCAATGCAGTGACATGGTTTAAAGTATTTGAACTTGTTTAAAATATTGCATTAGCTATGTATGATTTGTTCATGGCAGTTCTCAGAGTATTGTGTTGATCTTGATTTTGCCATGATATTTCTTGGAGTTCTAGGACTTATATTTTGATGATTATGTGGATGACATGTTGCCTTTGGATTCTTAGTGGCGATTATGATTATTTTCATGATGGTATCTGGTATTATTTTGGAGTATTACCTTGGATATCATGTTGCCTTTGGATTATTAGTGGCTAGTTTCATCATGATGCTAGTTGATATTATGTTTTGAAGTATGATGTTGGAGATGATGCTTGCATGTGGATCTTAGTTGGATAGTTAGTTCTTGATATTTGAGTTGTAGTCTTATCATTCTTGGATTCATGATAGTAGTGTTAAACTGTCCTCGGAGTATGTTGATATGACGATATTAAGCTTTGGGTTAATTGTTGGATAGTGCCATGACTTGGATTATAGGTTGATAGATGATATCGGAGTATCAGTCATTACTATTGTATTTTGGGGATAAATTCCGTCATTAAGTTGGTCAGGTGCCACCGAACCGGGCTTTTCCAGCGCAACCACATTTGCCTTTATGGGAAGGCCCTAATGCGGTCTATTGTCGTGCCTCTCGCCGGTGCCTCCAATGAGGGAAGGTTATGGGCGTGCGGTACCCTGGCTCGGTAAGCAGACATAACCTTGTGTGCCCGTTGTTGTTGTTATGTGCATGGTCCCCGTGAGGGACATTTTGGCCACGACGGTGGTCGTTGTGTCTTTGGTAGACACGGGGCCACCCAGGACTAGCCCAGTGGGGAGTGAGTCAGAGTGGCCGGGAGAGTGTCATGGCAGTAGATTGGTTTTGTCGGAACGCCGTTGGTCCACCCGAATGGGACTGCGAGGCCATGGTTTCCGTAGTGTGGGTACAGTGCGCTACCTCTGCAGAGTGTGTTTATTTAAATCTATCGATAGTCGCATCCTCGGTCATGGGCAAGGGTTCGTACTAGGTCACACCGTTCGATCAACACTCACATGACGGAATGACTTATAGGTGATTTATATGTTAATATGTTGAGCAGTACAGATTGGCAGGATGTTGATGATGACATTTGAGACAAAGTGTTGGTCGTGGTAGTGATCGCCGGAAGGATCACATTTGAGACCAAGTGTTGGTCGTGGTAGTGATCGCCGGAAGGCTCACGTTTGAGACTAAGTGTTGGTCGTGGTAGTGATCGCCGGAATGATCACCGTTTGCTTTGGATCATGAGGTGATTGAGATGGTATATTGCTTGGTTGGTTAGCCAAGAGATATATGGGTATGAAGATCTAAGATGGTGATTTATTAGTATTACATCAGTTTCATATCATGCTTAGTAGTTGCTTCATCATGATAGTTGTTAATTAATTAACCTATTAATGCTGTGCTATTGACTTGCCTTGATGTTTATGGTTGTTGTGAGCTTGCAAGTACATTCAATGTACTGACCTGGCGTGTCATGCCAGATTGCAGGTGAGGGAGTCCTGGATTAGGGGGTATTCGGACGGCCGGATTATATCCTTTGGCCGGACTGTTGGACTATGAAGATACAAGATTGAAGACTTCGTCCCGTGTCCGGATGGGACTCTCCTTGGCGTGGAAGGCAAGCTTGGCAATACGGATATGTAGATATCCTTCCTTGTAACCGACTCTGTGTAACCCTAGCCCCCTCCGGTGTCTATATAAACCGGAGGGTTTTAGTCCGTAGGACAACATACAATCATACCATAGGCTAGCTTCTCGGGTTTAGCCTCTCTGATCTCGTGGTAGATCAACTCTTGTACTACTCATATTATCAAGAATAATCAAGCAGGACGTAGGGTTTTACCTCCATCAAGAGGGCTCGAACCTGGGTAAAACATCATGTCCCCTGCCTCCTGTTACCATCCGCCTTAGACACATAGTTCGGGACCCCCTACCTAAGATCTGCCGGTTTTGACACCGACATTGGTGCTTTCATTGAGAGTTCCACTATGCCGTCGCCGTAAGGAAGGATGCGTCGTCTCGTTGTTAAAAACAACAGTACCGCTGAGGGAGCCTTGGCTGTCGGCCAAACTCTCTGGCTAGGCAGTTTCATCATGACCGCCCGTTCGGCTGCTGCACCAACGATGACTTCTCGGGTCATCGAAAACAGCCTCCACGTCGGCTCGAAATTCGCTGAGTAGATGGATCCAATGGAGCTCTCTTCCCTAAAAGAGCTCTTGGATCGCATCGCTGCCTTGGGAGTTGCTATGGACTATGATCGGATTGGGCTTAAACCCGATCAAAGGGAGATTAACTCTCCACCGGTCACCCATCTTATTGCGGTGGTGGAGGAACAATGCGGCGATTCTTCCTCTATCTTGAGGACTAACTATGTTCGGATTCCTGAGCTCTTCGAGCCGGATACCCGTTTACAGGAGGACATCACCCAAGCCCTGAACCTAGAGTCAGGCAGCGGGCCAGACTCATCGGGCAACATCCCGGAATCCGAACTTCCAAGATTGGAAACACTTCGGCCCCTGGGTCTCAGATCGGGTAAGGGTTTGGACTCAAATACACCCACCCACCCAGACATAAACGATCTTTCCCACATGAGGCAAGAGGCCCATGAAACAGTACATCATTATTGGGCCAGATTCCTCCTTGTGATGAACAAGGTTAAGGACTGCTGCGAGGAAGACGCACTCTCATTTTTCTGCAATAACTGCACGGACAAGGAAATCCTTAACGCCACAAGTCAGCGTGACATATAATGCTTCGCCGACTTGGCATCCATAGTACGAAAGTACTATGCGATGGAAAGTGCCTAGAAAACCGAAACGAAATTTTGGGATAATCCGGCTCCGAATATACACCCAGTCTGAAGTAAAAGGGTGCACTATCATAAGACACCCGAGTTAATTACAAAGAAGCAAAAAACCCTCTACAGGGCGTGGAACCGTATTGGAGGGATGGCTCAACGGACCCTGCAAAATTCATAGTACAGCGGATACCATACCAACACACAGCCTTAGAGCATGTTGGATACTCCACCAGGTGGCCAAAAGCGGCGAGGATCTTCTCATCCCAGATGCCACAAAGCACCATCCCAGGGATAACAATACGGTATTAACAGTATTTGAGACCTTTGCATCAAATAATAGGCGCAAGCGAACACTCCGCAACATTGCCGAAATCTGCCACGTGGCAGCAATAAATCCATGGAGTGACACGGCTATTACCTTCAATGCCAGTGACGAACCTAAATTCCGAACAGCCCGAGCACCAGTTGCATTGGTCCTCAGTCCAATTGTGGACGGCTTTCGACTCACCAAAGTACTCATGGACGGCGGCAGTGGATTAAATCTCATATATGAGGAAACTCTTCAAAAAATGGAAATAGACTGGAACCGCATTGAGCAAAGTAGCACAACCTTTAGAGGAATCATCCCCAATCGGGAAGCACGCTGTGCTGGGAAAATCACACTAGATGTGATATTCGGCATGGCGGAGAACTATAGGTCCGAAGAAATTACATTCCAAGTGGCCCTGTTCAGTAGTGGATACCACGCCCTTTTAGGGCGGGAGGCGTTCACGATCTTCCAAGTCATACCCCATTATGGGTACATGAAGCTCAAAATGCCCGGGCCCAACGGAATCATCACTCTCGCTAGTGATCCGGACACAGCACTCCGCGCCGAAAGCAAAACAACCGCATTGGCCCTCGAGGCATTATCCAAAGCCCTTTCAGCCGAGGAATTAACTATGCTACGCTCCACACTTGACATGGACGACGTGATACTGGACAAGAGATCCAAGTCCACCTCTTTTAAACCAGCGGATGAAATAGTCAAATTCCAAGTCCACCCAACGGACCCTACAAAAACAGCCTCCATCGGGGCACAGTTAAACCCCGCCGTGGACGCAACACTACGAGAGTTCTTGCGCGAGAATTGGGACATATTCGCCTGGCACCCCTCAGACATGCCAGGAATCCCACGCAGGCTGGCTGAGCACATCCTCAATGTTCTAAAGGGATTCAAGCCGGTCAAGCAGACTCTTCGGCGTTTCTCTGAACCTAAGAGACAAGCTATGGGAGAATAACTAGCCAAGTTATTAGAGGCCGGATTCAGTAGAGAAATAAAACACCCAGACTGTCTAGCAAACTTGGTGATGGTACCAAAGAAGGACAAATCCTGGCGCTTGTGTGTCTATTTTAAGGACCTTAACAAGGCCTGCCCAAAGAATCCCTTGCCCCTCCCCCGCATTGATCAAATTATCGATGCTACCGCAGGACACGAGTCATTGTGTTTCCTCGACGCATACTCCGGCTACCACCAAATCAAGATGGCGGAGTCCGACCAAGCCGCAATGGCATTTATCACACCATACGGCCCCTTCTGTTTCAACACAATGCCTTTCGGGCTCAAAAACACCGGCGCAACATATCAGTGCATGATTCAGACATGTCTGGAGAAACAGATCGACAAAACAGTAGAGGCATATGTAGATGATGTGGTCGTCAAAACCAAGCACGTCGAATCTCTAATAGACGACTTGAGGCTCATATTCGACAACCTCCGAAAATACGGCATCAACCTCAATCCGGAAAAATGCGTTTTTGGCGTACCGGCCGGAAAGCTCCTGGGATTCATTGTCTCCAGTAGAGGAATTGAAGCTAATCCGGCCAAAATCCGAGCTCTTTCACGGTTGGCTACCCCAACAGACCTCAAACAAATCCAAAAATTAACTGGATGTGTGGCGGCTCTAAGCCGCTTTATCTCCCGCTTATGAGAAAAGGCATTACCCCTTTATCACCTCCTTCGGTGCACCGAACACTTCGAGTGGACGGACGCTGCCACAGCCGTATTGGAAGAAATAAAATCCATACTAGCAACCAACCCAATCCTGGCCACACCAAACATCGGCGAACCACTGCTGTTGTACATTGCGGCAACTCATCAGGTTGTAAGCGCAGTGCTCGTCATCGAACGAGAAGCGGACGGGCATAAATTCCCCCTTCAAAAGCCGGTATATTATGTGTCCACTGTCCTCACTCCATGCATGTCACGGTACCCACATTATCAAAAGACTAGTTCAAATGCCCGTGCGATGCAACGGGCCAAAAAAATCGCAAAATCTGCTTTGTGTGTGCCGTTACACAACAATTGTTATATTCCATTATGATTATCTCTTTTTGGAGTAAGATGTGTGGATGTGAAGAAGCCACCTTAACGTCCTTCATTTGTTTTTCCTTTTTAGAGCAAAACGTCCTTCATTTGATGAAAGAGTAGTTGTGCATGGAATTGTCTGTCAGTTGGTTTTATTTTTCATTTTTTGCAAAAACATGATTTTTTTTCTTTCTTTCTTTTTAGAAAGTAATTTTTTTAATTTCTGATAATTTTTATAAATGAGGGTTTTCTAATATCATCATTTTTAACACATGCTTTTCAAAAATATTGAGTTTTTTTTAAAATAGAACATTTTTAAATGCAACCATTTAAAAAACAATTTGATACATTTTTTGGAAATATTGAATATAAAAATGGTGAACCTTTTTTCAGACCAAAAACAATTTGAAATAGTCTTTCTCTTAAAAACAACAATTTGAAATAGTCTTTCTCTGTGTGTCTGCATTTAAAAATCAGTTTGTTGTTGTCTGGACTATGTAGAATAGAACTGAGAAAGTCATAGTCATGTCCTTCGATGGCATGTCCTTCCACTTGTACTATCACCGGGTGGAAAAGGAGTGATGTGTGTGTTCTCAATGGGATGTACAGATGGTGAAATTGTTGTATACTTTTTAAAAGTTTAATAAATAATCCATTTTTTACATTCAAAATATTTAAATGCAAACGGATTTGTAGGATGTTGAACAATCACCTTCTTCGTCTCTATCATGAACTTGGGCATGTTTCCGGCAGCGAACTATGTCGTATTCTTCCTCCACGGCCATCAAAATTTTTAAGAACCGAACAGGCAATCGAACCATTGCGGTTGTCACCGGTTGGACCGCCGGTATATCAATTCATCCGCGACAAAAAAACTGAATATTAAAGTTATTAAAAATACCTTACATCAAATGAGTACACATAATATTGGATGTAATATAAACGTGGCCAAGCATAATAACCCACAGAAGATTCAAACAAACATTATCAGAAATATGAAGGTGCCATCCAACCTTTTGTATGTGAATGTGAGAAGAGGAGGGCCATTGAATATGTGCAGGTGCAACCGATGATGCTCATTTATTTTAATTGGTCCCTCGTCTCAGCCCATTCACATCCAACAACAACATCATTCTTTAACTCTTTTCCTCGTAATTCCATTCCTTTAAGAGCCAATTTTACTTCCTTTCTTTCCTTCTCGCTCATAATAGTACAATCAAAATTTATGTTTCTTTCCTTTCTGCTTTATAAGAGCCAAATATACTACTTTTTATACCTTATCTTTCCTTATGAGTGGAACATTTTATTTCCTTTCTGCTTATATAATAGCCGAATTTGCTCCTTTTAATTCCTTCTCTCTCCTTCCTAGGACCCACTTCTTGAGTTGCTTATTGATTTTAAATCATACACATATGGTATAGGAAACATGCCCATGCGTTCCACCAGGAGAAGATTAACATACAAATTAAATATGATTTGGATGGAGATTAAGATTACACAACAAAATAATATCTAAATGGCTATTCCGCAAGAGGCAACCATGTTACCACCCCTCAGGCCACTATTGTCATTCGGTTGATACCCAACAGCCCATTACCATTGGCAAAATTGAGAGCTATTAGCCTTAATGAATGCAGCACATGTATTTTTCTTATTTTTATCAGGTAACAGATATGTAGAGGACCAGCTGGCATCTATAACTCTCTAATTCATTGAAACTTCTTCGCGGTCTGCTTCTTTAGTATCATCTCCCTTGTGTAAACATCAAGAAAACTTCTCCATGTTCTGCTTCCTTAGTAGCGTCTCCCTTGTGTAAACATCAGGAGAGCAGATACTTGGAAGGCTTGACACAGTGGTCATCATGAATGTAGTAGTAGCAAGAAGTGCCAATAAGACTTTTGATTGACTGCATAGGGAGAAAATGGAAATTAGATCACTTTGTAGTTTGTATAATCAAAAGAGTTTAGGGTCAAATCCCTGTTGCACGAATTTTCCTGTAAAAAGGATGAAAACACACATTTAGTTCAGAGTGAAACTAAGGTTAAGTAAGAAAATGTTCTTTGCTACAGATTAAGCTAGTCTTATAGCATCTTGAAGCAAAATAAGTGAGAATTTCTACAACTTTTTGGAAAGGTAGACCGCCATATCAAAGATATGATGCTTAATAAATTCTGACGACCATAACTAACTTTAGAAACAATAGAAAAAGTGATTCACATCATATTTCCCTTGTGATCTAGATTCTAGGTTTGTCTCAGGTGCAAGATGAAAATTTTAATTGCTTTCGAGAACATAACTACATAAAAATAGCAAATGAAGAAACCAGATGCTGCCTGCACAACCCAGGTTTGCAGCATACAAACAGTTACACACAAAGCATATGACTACCACATGAAAATCTTCCTCATAAGAAACAAATTGATGCTAGATGTATAAAAGAAATAATCCCCCCCCTATAAGATTGCTCAATCAGGAATAAAATACAGTTAATACAGTGTCCCCCCCACTACTAGGGAAAAGCCTAGCAGCAGCGCGGGTTTTGGGCCTATTAGCAGCGCGGGGGCCGGCGCTACAACTAACGTATAGCAGTAGCGCGGGCGCACCCGCGCTACTACTACGTCCGTTAGTAGTAGCGTGGGTAAAAACCCGCGCTACTACTAACCCGTGGAATTTTTTTTTTGAATTTTTTGCCCGAATTTTCAAATTTCTGGATTATTTTAACCTCTAATCTCTAATCACCCTCATCGCTGCTCAATTTAATCTCTAATCACCCCTCATTATTCCAAATCATCTAACTTCCCGAACGGTCACCCGTCCTCTTGCTACTCCAGCCTGAGCATGCTTAACTTCCGGGTTCTATTCTCCCTCGATTCCAAGTCTGCACATGTTGTTTTCCTGACAATAGTAAGATGTCAATCCTATTAACCCTCGGGAGTTTAGCTTGAGCATGAAGTCACACATTTCGCTGTTTGAGTTTAAAACTATTGTTCTAAACCACAATAATTATTTAGTAACACTAATATTTCTTGAATAAGGAGTTTGACCACATTTTGACCAAAGTTTGACCAAAGTTTGACCAGATTTGACCAAAATTCCAAAAATCTGAAATAATTATTTAATAACACTAATATTCTTGAATAATTATTTAGTAACACTAATACGTCTTGAATAAGTAGTTTGACCACAGTTTGACCAGATTTGACCAAAATTTAAAAAAAACTGAAATTTGAGCATAACTTTTTTCCTTTTAGAATTTGAGGATTCTAAAAATTTGCAAACATGCCGTAGGCGGTCTCCATCGTATGCGGATTTTCGTGCTGAACATTTTGATATATTATACGTTTTTTTCTGACATCGTATGCAAAAGTTATAGCCGTTTTACATTTTCCCTACACTTTTTGCAAAACATGTCCAAATTTAAGTTTTTTAATTTTCCTAACTAGTAGATGTAAGAACATAACTACATCTCGAAGGATTTTAATTTTTGAAACATTTTGATATATTATATGTTTTTTTCTAACATCGTATGCAAAAGTTATAGCCGTTTTACATTTTCCCTACACTTTTTGCAAAACATGTCCAAATTTAAGTTTTTAAATTTTCCTAACTAGTAGATGTAGTAACATAACTACATCTCGAAGGATTTTAATTTTTGAAGTTTTTATCATTTTCTTTTGCTTTTTACAAAACAGAAAAGGCGATCCACAGGGGGGGGTAGAGTTTCAAAATGGGACCTTTAGTAGTAGCGAGGGATTTTACCCCTCGCTACTACTATGGCATGTCCCGGAGGGGCACGGTTGAGACCTCTTAGTAGTAGCGAGGGGTAAAAACTTAGTAGTAGCGCGGGTTTATAACCCTCGCTACTACTATGGCATGGCCCAGGGGCACGGTGGAGACCGCTTAGTAGTAGCGAGGGGTAAAAACCAGCGCTACTGCTATCAACTTAGTAGTAGCGAGGGTTAAAAACCCGCGCTACTACTATGGCATGTCCCGGGGGGCACGGTAGAGACCGCTTGGTAGTAGCGAGGGTTAAAAACCAGCGCTACTGCTATCAACTTTGTAGTAGTGAGGTTTAAAAACCCGCGCTCTGCTACTTAGCAGCAGCGCCTGATTTTAAAGCGCGCTGCTGGTAAGATTCTGTGTATAGGCTTTTCCCTAGTAGTGCCCCTATAAGTTATAACTGTCATATATGTATACATTCGATGATTCCCATCTAAGAAGTATGCAATGTGACGAAAAAGAGTAAGATCATCAAGCAATAACTGTCAATTTGTCATCTTACCAATTCAATTATAGTCACCATCACTACAATTAACAACAAAGCACATCTAATCATCCTTAGAGAAGTTGGATAGACCAACCTTTTCAACTGATTCTTATCGCAGGAGGGTCCAAATTCCTGGAGCTAAAACATCGCGGCGTTAAATGGCAGTAACACTGTTCTTGGGCTCAAGATGCTACTATGGTTACCCTAGAGGACAAGTAAATAGGATTAAAAAATGTCTAATCATTAATTCATTGGCAGTCAGCTAGTATTTCTAGACTTAAACCCTCCACACTCTCGATGTGAATCACAAATGACTTTGAGTTAAAAGAAAATGTTTTGAATAATAGTTACTAACAAAACCTATGAGCCAATGTTTTTACAACACAATTTAATAGAGTTCAGAGTTTAAGTATGTATGCCACGACACACAGCTGCCATAGAGACGATGCGCAGGTGGTCACTATCACAAATCAAAAAATTATAGCAATTTAGTATTACTTGTCTGAACTGCACAAATCTCTGAAAGTATGTATAAACTGAGAACTCCTGGAGTTTACTATTATCAGAAAAGCAGCAGGTACCAGTGGCCTACATCCAATGATAGGTTACACAAATTGATGTTGATTGAAGAAATATCCAACAATGTTGGACTAATCACCATAATCTAGCGAGCTTCTATCTACTGGGCAATTCAGAAATAATAAACTAAAACAAAAGCAATCGGAAACTACATTGTCCGCCAACACTAATCAGATCAACACAACCCGGCCATCAGCATTTGTGTGAATGGACAAAAGTTATGGTAACCCTGTCTGACTTATCTTCAGTTCTTCACATAAGGTTATCTTTACTTAACACAAAGCTCATAGATAAATCAACTAAATCAGAATTTCTCAATGGATGGAAGTTATAAAATAATGTCTGAAATGAATGCACAAAAGGAGCATCTCCAGAACAAATAGGTGCGTAAAGTACATCAAAAGAAAAACGCTTGGTGTGCATCCAAGTCAAATAAGAAGGCCTATCAGCTCCTACATATATGAATACAAACATGTTACATTGGGATTAACTATCAGCAAGTAAAACCAACATCCGAGGGAAAAGTTGAACAAAAGCTCTTTCTACCCTTTAACAAGATCATTCTGTAAATCAGAATTCATTCATTATCTTTCTACCCTGGCTCCAGCAGTTAGTGTTACTCTTGGATGACTGTAGAAGCTAGCTGACTGAAAAACCACACCAGTACAACGTTGTGTGCTCGGTCCACTTTTTGCTTCAGTAATTTACACATTATCGATTTTGTTCAGTTAGCCACTAAATGTCCAGCGGTTATCCAATAAAATGTGTTCACTTTGGGAGTCAGTAGCAGTTAGTGTGTATAAGCTCTGGGAGTTAGCTTGCATCATGTAGAGTTCGCTCTTGTAAAAAAAATGGAAAAATAGATCAAAACATAAAACTACGACTGTGAACATCACTTCCTTCGGTGGAAATCGCTCCAGTAAAATTTGCAACTACATAAATTGTTCATTTTGGGCAACATATTATTTTAGAATTACAAGAATTGCGTATATACTTTGCCATATTGTGCACCCTTGTATGAATTGTTCCACAAAACAAAGTATAAATTGTCATAGGAAACACCTGATGCTAAGCCATCTTAGTGCATAACACACACAAAAATATGATTTTATCTGTTGGATGTGACATAACATAGATGGGTCAAATTTCAGGGGCTTCTATCTACTAAATTCAAAGTATAAATTCAGAAACAATAAACTGAAACAAGAGCCATCAGAAGTAGCACCAATTCAGAAACAATAAACTAAAATAGGGGCTTCTATTTATATCAACTGATTAGCTTTCAAGGGGATACATACCTCTGGTGTAGCCACCGCAGGCGACATTGAACAGCTCAATGGATGTGCTTCTTCTGCCGGAAAACTTGGCGGAGGTAACATTGGAAGTTTCTTCGAAACTCACAATGATTCATCACACAAAAAAAGTAGCATAGCAGCCATGTAGATATCATATATATCTCTGTTAAGAAGAAATAAGGAATATTACAAAGCTTAAGAGGAAACTTGCCTCTGCCACTTTTGGGTTTACACAAGTGTAATCCACTCACTCACTAAGAACTTACATGGCATTTCTAGTGTAACTATTTTATGAGCTTACAAATAAAAGCACAAAAATGAAAATAGCACATCATATATACACTGTTTGTGATTGGAAGGATATCAATTAAATAAAAATAGATCTGTTAATGGACTTGTTTGTGTAGTAGCAGAATTTTGTTCAAAATAAAACTGGACTTGTGCTAATGGGAGAGACAGAGAGTAAATGGGGGTTGCTTGACCTATCTTGGTGTAGCAGAGGCGTCATCCGAGGAGGTGCTTCTGGCTAGGGTTTCTCCCTGTTGACCTGCATGGGAAGGGAAGGAAACAAGATGAGGAAGGGACGGGAAGGGGAGGGGAGGGGATGTGGACAAGATAGAACCTTGAGGAGCTGCAGGTCCATGGCGTCCTCCACATCTCCGTGAAGAAGCCCTTGATGGCGGCGACCATGGTGGATGGGGAATTCCCATGGCGTGCTCCATCTGCATCTGCAGCAGAGGACATGAAGAGAATGTGAGGTGTAGGGGTGGTGGATCCCAGCCAAGAAGGAAGGAGGGACGAACCTGGGCCGCCGGAGACGCGCCGGCGAAGCCCTGCCTGAAACCCTAGCCATGGGGGTGGCGTTTCGAGCGGGCGGTAGAGGCCGGGAACGGAGAATCTGGCTGGAGGGTAGGGAGGAGCGGACCGTGGGGAGTTGGGGGGCGTGCTGCGCGGCGTCGGAGCTCGCCGGAAGCTTCTGGCAAGGGTGGTGGTGGCGGCGGCGAGGACTTGAGCGAGAGGGAGAGGAGGCGAGCCCGTGCTCCTCCTTTGGTCGTGTTTTTTTTCTTTACCCAAATTTGCTCGGACCGTGGGTTGAATAATCCAAATGACAGGGTGTTTTGTGCAAAAACGAATCATTTTCCCCGATCCACTTAAACAGGGACTGCGGGTTGAATTCTCGAAAATAGAGGGGCTTTTTTTGTAAGATCGCTGACAACGTACTACCAGAAGCGATCGGTGGTTTATTATTAGGGAGAGATAGCCTATGCGGTATTCATGGCATCCCGGAAGCTGCGACACTACTTTCAAGAGTGTTCGGTTACAGTAGCCTCAGAAGTGACACTTAATGATATTATAAACAACCGCGACGCCACGGGCCGGATTGCCAAATGGGCCATTGAGCTCCTCCCGTTTGACATAACATACAAACCCCGGCGAGCCATTAAATCTCAAGTATTGGTCGACTTTGTTGCCAAATGGACGGAAGCCGAACTCCCTAAAGAGTACGACACATACTCCAATTGGATCATGCACTTCGACGGCTCCAAAATGCTGGCTGGTCTGGGGGCTGGCACCGTCCTGACGTCCCCAACCGGAGATACAGTTCAATACGTACTACAGATACTGTATACAGACTCCAACAATGCAGCCGAATATGAAGCCCTGTTACATGGTCTCCGAATGGCAGTTTCCATGGGCATTCAACGCTTGGAGGTGCGTGGGGATTCGAACCTCGCAATATCCGAAATAAATGGACACTTCAATGCCAAGGATCCAAAGATGGTGGCCTATCGCAACGTCGTCCTAAATATGTCAGCTCGGTTCGAGGGGCTCGAATTTCACCATGTGGCTCGGGAAAACAATCAGGCAGCGGATATCCTCGCCCGCATCGGCGCAAAACGTGATGTGATCCCCCCCCCCCCAACATCTCTTTGGAAAGGTTGTTTAAGCCATCCGTGGTATGGGAAGGGGACACCGGTAACAATAGTCCGGACCCGACCAAAATGCTCGATACCGAACACTCTGACATAATCGGAGGCTCTGCCACTGAAATAACACCTTCATCCCATGTAATAATGGCCATCATCGCCCCGTGGACAGAACCATTCCTGGCCTACCTAACTAGGAAGGAACTTACCGAGGACAAAATGAGGCACGCTGCATAGTGCGGTGATCTAAAGCCTACAGGGTCCATGAGGGAGAGCTGTATAAAAAAAGCACTACTGGAGTCCTTCAAAGGTGCATCTCCGAAGAGGAAGGGAGGAAACTTTTGGCAGAAATTCACGTCGGACTCGGCGGCCACCATGCCGCAGCCCGAGCCCTTGTAAGCAAGGCCTTCCGTACAGGTTTTTTTGGCCGACGGCCCGGGTAGATGCACAGGACTTGGTCCAACACTGCGTTGGTTGCCAGCTTTTTGCAAACCAAAGCCATATGCCACCCACCGCCCTCCAAACAATCCCCATTACCTGGCCCTTCGCGGTCTGGGGGCTTCACATGGCTGGACCCCTTAAAGGGGGAACCCACAAGAAAAAATACTTACTAGTCATGATGGATAAATTCACCAAATGGATAGAAGCGAAACCTGTTAAAACGGCCGAATCCGGACCGGTGATAGACTTCATATCCGGGGTTGTACACCGTTATGGCGTCCTCCACAACATCATCACTGACAACGGCACGAACTTTACGGCCGACGAGGTAAAACTCTGGTGCAACAACATGGGCATCAAGCTCGATTATGCTTCTGTCTATCACCCACAAACCAACGGCCAAGTCGAGCGAGCAAATGGTCTTATCATGAGCGGCATCAAACCCAGATTAGTGTGGTCCCTAAAGGAGTCTAACACGCACTGGGTAGAGGACCTCGACTCCATACTCTGGGGGCTGCGGACCACGCCGAATCGTACTACCGGATACACACCCTTCTTTATGGTGTACGACGCAGAGGCGGTTCTTCCCTGTGACATAATTCATGACTAACCTCGAGTGCGCATGTACGAAGAAAGAGAAGCCGAGCTCGATCGGCAGGACAGTCTGGACACCCTGGAGGAGGAGCGCGACATGGCAAAAGCCCGTTCCGCATTCTATCAGCAACAGGCTCGAAGATACCAAAGCAGAGAAGTACGGGCCAAAACTTATAACATTGGCGAGCTAGTTCTACGCCTGCCGGAGAAGAAAAAGATCAAGCTCGAGCCCAAATAGGAAGGTCCCTTCATTATTGACCAAGTTCTGACCGGTGGAGCGTACCGTCTGTGGGATGCATCGAATAATCGACTTGAGTCGAACCCATGGAACGCAGCCAGGCTCCAAAGATTCTATGCCTAGTGCCGGACTCTATGTTCGTCTCCTTCCTCTGTCCATTTTTCGCATTTACATTATCTGTATTTTTTCTCTTTCTTTCTTTTATTCTTTCTCAAGGCCTTCAAGGGCCAACTTGTGCCTTGTGTGCACACTATTGACACGCTAACCGTGCTCACTATATCTGGGGGCTTCTTACACAAAAGCTTAATTATTTATCTGGGCTTCATGCCCCGCACATGTGTTATTCTTCCGCATGTACCTTTTCTTCGCCATTATATGCATCGATATGACTTAAGTTTTGGCCAAGTTGGGTTGCCTGGCTCTTGTATTTATGCCCTACGTTCCCGTTAATTTGGCTAGGGCATAAGGGGAGCACCTCTGCGATTGTTACTGCTGGGTCAGTCGGATGTGTACCTTAGACTGGGTGAAGCCGAAAACTAGCATTCTTAAGGGAATATTCGGTTGGTGAACAAAAGATGATTTTTATTTATTTTCCATATGTGCCACCAGATGTTTTTGCCTGCGTTTCCTCTCACAGTCCGGACATGCACTTTAGGGCATGCGTACCCTGGGAAAGGAACCCTTAACGGAACTATTCTCCCTGGAATATGTTTCTTACTACCCATGTAATATAACATAACTAGTTGGGTACTTGTCTGTTCAAGCACTAATGACCCCTACGCCTGGTTTCCACGCATACCCTGGTTCTTATATAACTGAGCGGGTATTCGGATACACTCCGGACTATCGGGTCCCGAGGTTGAAGCGAAAAGGTCCGCCATGACAAATGATTTACAATCTGGCTTGAAGGCATTATACATGTCACTTTAATTTCATAGTCATGTAGACTGACTAAATTCCTCTTTTATACCATCCAACAGGCCGTCTAGCCTACAATCCTGTTGGGAATACTTTGCGGCTAATTCTACTTGACCATACAATAAGCTAACGGGGATCTCTTTCCCATCGGGCCCCACAGGTCCGACCTCGGCCGTGTGGTTTGGGTTAGCCTTGGTATACCGCGTCTTCACCATGGCCCAGGCTTCCCTGGCACCTTGATGGCAGGCCGATATCTTCCATAATCGTAAGCGTCGCCGTGCTCCCTTAAGCTTCTCCGCAAGCTCTCCAATGCCTTCTGGGAGGGAGATGAATGGCCACAAGGCCTGGGCAATACCTTGCATCACCTGCCTAACTTGTTCGTGCAGTCGTGAGAGCTTGGGTAGAAGATCACCCGCAGACCCGGGCATCTCCTCCGTGGGACGACCCATCAGCATGACTGCAGACTAATTCTGTTAGCCAGCTTCTCCGCTGCCCCCCTTTTAAGGGTTCATCCAAGCACTTACTGAAAATGCCACGTCAAAGCCGCTTATTCTCCTTCTCGGAGTCCGCAAGCTGGGCTCGAACATCCTTCAGTTCCACGCTCAGCTTGGTATTGGCGTCTTGGAGATTGTTTTTCTCCCGCCTGACCTCAGTCAGCACGCGTTCGCCAGCCTTTAGCTGTCGTGCGACATGCTGGTCCTCCGGATTCTCTCTTGATTCATCTGCAATATCTATTGTTAGATCTGCAGCCACAACCGCACGCTATATGGTACCTATCATTCTTTGAAAGAAATATTACCAGGTGGGTACTTTTTAGGTTCCTTCAATGCGGCAACGGCGGCCCGAAGTTGGGTCTTACCTTCCTCCAGCTCCTGTGACAGTCGAGTATTCTTCTCTGTAAGAACCTGAACAATAGATGATCCTTAAATCAGTTCTGCTAACTGTTTCAAGTCATAGGGGCTACTGATACATATAATTGACAGATTTGCTTACCCATACATCCCTTACATACTGGTCCGTGGCTCTGGCTAGACCATTTTGAGCAGCACGAAGGTACGCGTCTCCAGAATTAAAGGCATCAAATGCCTCTGGTGAGAAGCAAGCGTCACGGAGTACGGCACGGCGACGCCTATGATTCATGGCGCTCTCCACTTCTAAATTTGTAGCGGATAGTCTATCTGCATCCTCTGTAGGGGGAGTATCCGGCGTCCACCCCATGTCGGCTTCCGCCTCTATGTCCGGTCCTGGAGCCTGACTGGTGGAAGGATGATCGGCAGCCTCACCGAACATATTCCGGCGAGCGTTTTTTCTGTTAAAGAAACATGGACGTCATTACATTTTGAGAAAGACGACAACCACGGAGCGGGGTTTTTGTCATACCTCTGCGCCGGCGTCTCCGTCCTGACCGCCTTCCTTTTTGGCCTGCCCGGCCTCGGTGCCTCTTGTTGGCGAGTTGCTGCGGGTTCGGCATGGCATCCCGAATGCCTGCCCTATAAAACACCATATGTATATGGTAGGTGAAGAGTCTAAAAGGGGATCCTAGTTTTTGGAGTTGGGATTTTTGGTTTTTCTTACATGCGACGCAGGAAGCATTCCAGGATAGTCGGCCGTAATGGCCACCATGGCGTCATCACAGCTTAATTGGTAGAACTGCCGGTCTATCAGCTCCACGAATATGTCTGGATCTTCTTCGAGTCCGGGACCGAGGGCCCGGTTAGGGTCCTCTGGTTGTGGAGATGGGCTGTTGACCTCCCTTATGGATTTTCGCAGTTCCTGCCGCAAAATGGTAAGGTGAGTACCCACGACAAAGAATGCGGGAAGAATGGGAGTAAGGAGATATAACTCACCCAGCTTGGAGGGTTGTACATGGAGAATCCACCCCCTGGCTTGATGCGGATGAATTCCTCTTCCTCTCCCTTGAACAAGTCGGACAGAATTTTTTGTAAAGTAGCAGCGTTGTCTGGACCCTTACGCCCACAACGGGTGTCATCATCTGCCCCGTTAAAACACCACAGGGGGTGCCCTCGATATTGAAGTGGCTACACTCCCCGCATTATGCATATTGACATAACCTCGATTACTGCCAATCCTGATTGAGCCAGCGCTTTAATCCGGTTCATCGGGTAAAGGACTTCTCCGTTGTCTTCCTCCTGGGGGCTCCGTGGACGCAAACTTCGGCATTTCTTTAGAGAAGCATTGTTGAACTCAGGAAGACCCCGCCGAACAGGGTCCGGAAGGGGGACGTCCTCCATATAAAACCATTCCGAAGGCCATTCTCCGTACATCTTCTTCGGAGTACCGGACAGGTATCCGGTTTCGGCGATGCGCCATATTTCGGCTCCGCCCACTTGATAAAGTGACCCCTTTTGTGTGTGGGGGACGAGGCAAAACAACCTTTTCCACAGCTCCAAATGAGCCTCGCAGCCCAGGAATAACTCGCAGAGGGCAACATAGCCGGCGATGTGTAATATGGAAGTAGGGGTGAAATTATGCAGTTGGAGGCCGTAAAACTCCAGGAGCCCGCGGAGGAACGGATGAATTGGGAATCCGAGTCCCCTTAGTAAGTAAGGAACAAGGCATACCCGCTCCCCCGTAGAGGGGCTGGGGAAGCTCTCTGCTTGCTCCCCGCCATTGTAGGTGGCGAGCCCGGCTCGGACGGGAACCATATACGCTGGAGTGAGAAATCCCTTGGTCTGCAGTTCGACTAATCCACTGTGTGGGACAGAAAACCTCTCCCAATCACCGGGCTTAGGGCTACGGGGGCGGGAGGAGGAGCTGCGGAGGTCGGCCGTGCTGGAGTGGATTTTTCTGAAGCGCGCTCCAATGGATTCTCGCTGGGGGAGGATGGTATGGATTGGATCTAAGAATCCCCATCCCTTTAATAGACAATTTATTTATCTGGCTAGGGGGGCGAATGTAAAAACGCCCTGGCTCCTCGTATTCATTCGATGCGTGGAAGATAGCCCTTATTGGGCGCAGAAGCCAAGAAGTCCAACATTTATGGTGCCGGACACTACTTTACAAACATTCAAAATTTGGAGAAGAACCCGCCTTGCAATGCCGAAGACAATCTGCACGCCGGACTCATCATCATTGAAGCCTGGTTCGGGGGCTACTGAGGGAGTCCTGGATTAGGGGGTATCTGGACGACCGGATTATATCCTTTGGCTGGACTGTTGGACTATGAAGATACAAGATTGAAGACTTCATCCCGTGTCCGGATGGGAATCTCCTTGGCATGGAAGGCAAGCTTGGCAATACGGATATGTAGATCTCCTTCCTTGTAACCGACTCTGTGTAACCCTAGCCCCCTCCGGTGTCTATATAAACCGGAGGGTTTTAGTCCGTAGGAAAACATACAATCATACCATAGGCTAGCTTCTAGGATTTAGCCTCTCTGATCTCATGGTAGATCAACTCTTGTACTACTCATATTATCAAGAATAATCAAGCAGGACGTAGGGTTTTACCTCCATCAAGAGGGCCTGAACCTGGGTAAAACATCGTGTCCCCTGCCTCTTGTTACCACCTGCCTTAGACGCATAGTTCGGGACCCCCTACCCGAGATCCACCGGTTTTGACACCGACAACAGGTGATGCCATGATTGCTTGATTGCTTGTCGATGGTTGTCGTGCGTGCGAGCTAGATCGTGTCCCAGCCAGAGTCCCTGCGGAGTGGAGTTCGTCACCTTCAGCGTTGTTCCGCTGTTAGAAGTATTCCGCTGCTACGAGTTGTTCTGCTGCTAGCATAGAGCAAGTGTAGCATCGCAGGCGTAGTGTCGCTGTGCTGATGTGCCTCTTTGTAACATCAGACCTGTTGGGGATATTACTACTGGAGGCAAACCGGCCTTATGTAGCCGGGTTGACTCTTTGAAGATTAGAAGCCCATGAAGATGTAAAGATGATGGCGCTTTACGGAGGGCCCAAAGGCGGGTTACAGTTTATAAATGTAAACCGGCCTAGTCATGTAACTTTTATAGTAAGATAGAAAGAGAGAGGCCGAACCGGATACGTTTATAAACCGGCTTCGGGACTCTGTAGCCCGGCGGGCGTCCACCTATGTATATAAAGGGATGACCCGGCCGCGGTTTAGGGACAGACAACAACAACTCGAGAGCCAGACAAAGCGGATTCGCTCCCTGGCCTTCGAAACCCTAGCAATACCAATCACAACTAGACGTAGGCTTTTAACTTCATCGAAGGGGCCGAACTAGTATAAACCCCCGTGTCCCCTTGTCCGATTTAACCCCTTTAAGCTAACCTGTTGCGATGGCTCCACGACTAAGTCCTTTCACGAGGACATCTGCCGTGACAAACCCACGACAAGACCCTTGTATTATTATTCTTGTAATAAGAGCTGATTTGTTCTATGTCAAGCAGTGTTGTATTCCAGAGACTTCTCCTCGATCTCTGGGCTGGAATACGGGGCGTTCCGGATTCTCTGAGCTGGGGTGCCACAGACTTGGTATCAGAGCAAGTCTGGCTGTAGGACGCCCTAGTCAGCGCGAGCGGTAGAAACCGATAGAAATCGGTAGTATAGAGTTTGGCTTGTTTATTGCCTTTGGTTGTTGCATTTGTTTGTTGCACATCAAGCATATAGCCTTATTATTTGTTGCTAACGATTTATCTGGTGAGTGTAGATGGCATCGGTTCGGATCCACTACAGCTCAGCCTCTGCATTTCTCCAGTTCATTTTTCTTTCGGTGTTTGGTGTCATTTCTATCCCAGCAGAGTGATGCCAAGTGATCCCAACACTTTTTGCAGAAATGGTGCTCAGGTGTCACGCCGATGTCTTTCTTTCAGTCTCGCCTATTGTTTCGGTGATGAACATGCTTCTATCCCGAATCACTCTGGCAACCCTTAATGGTCTTAGTAATCAAGAAAGGGCAATGCCAGCAGACCCAGTTTCCCCGCTATCATTATTTCTTGGACGAGTACGGATATTTTCCGTCCGCTTGATAATAATGTCGCAACGACATTTGTGTCCCGCCGTCGGTGTCAAAACCGGCGGATCTTGGATAGGGGGTCCTGAACTGTGCATCTAAGGCTAGTGGTAATAGGAGGCGGGGGACACAATGTTTACCCAGGTTCGGGCCCTCTCGATGGAGGTAATACCCTACTTCCGCTTGATTGATCTTGATGATATGAGTATTACAAGAGTTGATCTACCACGAGAGCGTAGAGGCTAAACCCTGGAAGCTAGCCTATGATTATAATTGTTTTTGTCCTACGGACTAAACCCTCCGGTTTATATAGACACCGGAGGGGGCTAGGGTTACACAGAGTCGGTTACAGAGAAGGAGATCTACATATCCGAATCACCAAGCTTGCCTTCCACGTAAAGGAGAGTCCCACCCGGACACGGGACAAAGCCTTCAATCTTGTATCTTCATAGTCCAAGAGTCCAGCCAAAGCGTATAGTCCGGCTGTCCAAGGAACCTCTAATCCGGGACTCCCTCAGTAGCCCCTGAACCAGGCTTCAATGAGGATGAGTCCGGCGCGTAGATCGTCTTCGGCATTGCAAGGCGGGTTCCTTCTCCGCATACTCCATAGAAGATTTCAAACACAAGGATCATGTCTGGCTCTGCAAAACAAATTCCACATACCACCGTAGAGAGTACAATATTCCAAAAATCTAATCCGCTGACAACTTTTCCTAACGTGACACCATGCCACGATCCGGTCTTTATTCGAACCGTTCTCCCTAACCAGCTATTGCGCATGATGCGAGGCGGTTTTATGGGCATGTCTTATCAAAGCAGAGATCGTGTCCCCCTATCTCGGGATTCTCATCATTACGGGTATGGGTAATCCAACCGCGTCTTTAGCGCGACGCTTGGGGAATAAGCGAGTTTACCGGGCAAGTGGGGAGGCACTGGATCCCTGCCGCCTTTATAAGGAGATAAGGACT
The DNA here is from genome assembly GCF_002162155.2 of Triticum dicoccoides. Taxonomy (NCBI): domain Eukaryota; kingdom Viridiplantae; phylum Streptophyta; class Magnoliopsida; order Poales; family Poaceae; genus Triticum; species Triticum dicoccoides. The sequence goes on along the minus strand of NC_041386.1, from coordinate 538,018,922 downwards.
CCCCTTTTTCACCCACGCCTTCTTCTTCTGCTTATCCATTCCCCTCTGCTCGAGCCCCAGTGCCCAAGCGTTCTTCCTCTCCGGCCACAAAGGCCTTCCAAAAATGTCTAGATCCGGAGCAGGAGGCAAATGGATGGCCTCTATCGTCCGGGAGAAGAATATCAAAAAGCTTCGGGAGGCCGGGTACCTGGCCCCGAAAATCAGCCACCATCTCCCCATGGCAGGACAGATCGTCCCTACTCCGGAACCCCACGAGAGGGTTGTTTTCCTCCCTCATTTTGTCCGCGGGCTAGGGTTTCCCCTCCACCCATTCGTTCGCGACATCATGTATTACTATGGGATCGATTTTCATGATCTATCCCCCAACTCCTTCCTCAACATCTCGACGTTCATCGTCGTGTGCGAGGCCTTTCTCCGCATCTCGCCACACTTAGGCTTATGGATGAAGATCTTTAATGTGAAGCCCAAGGTAGTGGGCGGAGAGCACGCCGAGTGCGGAGGCGCCATGGTGAGAAAGATGCCCAATGTCACATTGCCAACAGGTACTTTCAATGATTCCGTCAAAGGGTGGCAGCAGCAGTGGTTTTACATCACTGAGCCGCGCGACACAAATGGGCCGCTGCTCCTGAATTCTGATCTGGTGCCCCCCTGCGGCTTACGTCCTGGCCCAAGAAGGGCTTGGATTGGTCTTCGTCTGACGAGCTGTCAGCGCTCCAGACGCGCGTCAAGGATATGTAAGACAAGAATATCAAACTTGTCAATGTAGTCCAGGCGATGTTAGTTCACCGGATCCTTCCTTGTCAACACCGGGATTGCAATTTATGGGAATTCGACCCAGCCAAGCACCAGACCCTGCGAGAGCTCTTTGGCTCCTCACACAAAGACATCTGGAAGGTGCTTTTTAAGTCCGGCAAATCATGGTCGGACTTAGGCGAGGACCGCGGGTACCACCTGTCCCGCCCCGCAAGTTCGGTAAGTCATCATAATTTTTATTCGCATAACCCAAGGGAAATGCTTAATGTATTTTCCAGAACTCTCTTAGGGCTGGACGAAGAAGGCGGGGCGGATCTACTGTCCGGCCCCGCTACCTGAAGAACCGGCCGACCAGCTTCTAATGAAGATGCTGGTCCCGGCGCCCTACAAGGCGCCGAAGAAGAAGGCCGAGAGAGAGGCCAAGAAGACCAGGGGCGGCCTCCATCATCGCTGCGCCTCAGACACGATATCTGAAGACTCCAATGCCCGTTCTTCCTCCGAAGAGGACGAGGAGGAGGAAGACGAATCCCCAGTGGGGGGAAGAAAGAAAAGGACAGCCTCCACATCCTTGGAGGCCGAGTTGCCTAAGAAGGGAAAAACTCTTCTTCCAGAGGAGTCCACCACCGCTGATAGCAGCCTGGAGTGGGATCCCAGGGCTCAGCCCCTGGTGAACACGTGAGTATATAAAATCCGAACACGTTTATGCGTCCAGACTCATCATGGCATAATATTTTAATCTGGGCCATACTTTTTGCAGTCCGACAAGGTCCCACACCGAGCAATCCTCGTCGGAGGATTTGCTAGGCTCGGATGCTATGGAGAGCGGGACACCCCCGAAGGCCCCTTCCCCCAAACACGTGAATGACACCGAGGGTTCGTCCTAGGAGGACCCAGGCCAAGGAGGGGGGGGGGAAGATTGCCAAGGTGGCGCCAGAAGGTCAAACTTCAGGGGCCGGACACATGTGAGAGAAGGCTCCCATGGGCGTCGTTGGCGGGAGCCATCTTGAGTTTGACCCCCATCCGGACGCAATTCCGGAGACCAATATGGTTCTAGAGTCAGGCAGGCGGCCTCCCTCGGCTAGAGGGGGTGTACCTGTTCCACCAGCAACCTCTGTCCTACCAGAGGTGCTGGATACTTTATTGGCAGCGCTAAAAAGCGCCTCCATCGTCGGTAAACACCGTGCCCTTATGGGTGCGGTGATTGAGAAGATTCAGTCTGCGGAGAGTGGACTAGATGAAGCATGTATTAGCCTTATAAGAGGCTTTGAGGTATGTTTTATGAGGTTTCAAAGAGTGTCACAGTATAGATAGTAGCCCCTGATACACTGTTCGATGAGAGAAAGAACCGGACAGAGGATCAAATCTATGTTCGCAGGAGACTCACTTGATGACATTTACCTTTCTTCTTTTATAAACAAGCGTCTGTAGCGACTGCCGCCTCTCATACTGTAGAGGTATTCGGACTAAATCAAAGTCTGGAGTGGGCCACAGAAGAATTGGGATAGTTGAAAAGGCAGTTGGAGGATAAACAAGGTATGCACAAACCTTGCTCACGTTCAGTGCGAATGAATTTAAAATATGTTTTATGATTTGCGCCAGGGGCGATGACCGAAGTCGAGGCTCTTAAGAAGGCTATTGTCGAGGCCGAGAAAAAGGCAGCCGCAGAGCAGGCTCTTCGTGAGAAGCACGAGGTCAGGGTTATTGAAGCTGAGCAAGAGCTTCAAGAGGTCATGAAAAGATGCGAGGCCTTGGAGTAGAGTCTAACAGAGAAAGAATCCGAGCTTACCAAGGCTCATCAGGCCACGTGCAATGCCCAGGGGGAAACCCAAGGTGCCCTGCAGGAGATCCAAGAGGCGAGGAAGATCGTGGCAGGTAAGGCTTGTTCCATGTAAGGAAAGTATTTGGGGAGAAAATCATGTTTCTAATCTTGAGTTCAAATTTCTCCAGGGGTATTTCCGGAGCTGCTATGCAGCATATCTGATGCCGCACAATTCTACCGAACCGAAGAAAGGAACACTGCGGATAAGCTCTTCTGGTCGCAGTATCTGGCACCGAATTGTCCGGTGCCTTTTGCCGATCAACTGAAACAGCTGATCGAACTGCATAAGGTGGCCGAGCTAACCATGAAGGATTTGATTATCCGGCTATGGCCCGCTGAGCCGATTCCAAGAAGCTACTTCGGGCTCGTGAAGCGGCTTGCGAGTGCCTGCCCTCGACTGGACGTCGTCAAGCGGTCGGTCTATATAGAGGGTGCGCGTATGGCCTTCGCCCGCGCAAAGTTGCACTGGGGGAAGATGGATGCTGAAAAGCTGGTGACCGAGGGACCGCCGGAGGGAAAGGAGCGCCGCAAGCCTGAGTTATATTATGAAAGTGTCCTGAAAGGATCCTGCCTTGCGGTAGAGTAATGCACCAAGGACATTATATTTCCATGAATGCAATCATGTTGTCCTTTGTAATGTTCAACAAGGTCATTTCTATTATTTATTGCCTATTATATGAAAGTTTATCCTCCTGCGCGGTCGTTTTATATATAAATCCTGAGAGTTGGCCAGTCGTCGGCTTCTGCCCCCATGTAGGAAGTATGGGGGTGTTCGGGATAAACCTGATCACTCTTTATCCCAGTTTTGGGTCCTTCAAAGGAGGTGTTCAGCACAACGAACCAGGCAACCGGACTATAGGGCTTTATCACTCTCACTTAGCCATAAGAGATTTAGAAAAGGAAGGTAGGCGCATCCCCTGGTGTTCGGAAGACCGCACGAGGGGCTCTATAAGCACCTGATCGGAAGAAAAGCCGATCCATCACAAACTGCATTGGTTATGGCATTATGCGGGAGGAATCCTTAAAGATTTTACAACCTCTCGAACAGCTGACCAGCTCTCGCCGTATCATGACAGTCAGTTTTTGACTTTCTCTACTGAGGTGCTCATCCGGAAGAACCGGGACACAATCACAGTAGTTCTCCCTGTGCCGCCTTAGCCAATATAGCGGAACGTAAGGCGACAAAACATGGGAGCCGGGCAAAACCAACATTTGACCCAAGACATGATTCGGAGCTGATGCATATAATGCTATAAGTTTGGGGTGTCGAACTACCATGAAGGTGTTCGGACTTTGTTGCCATATTATGGGTAAAACGAAGCCCCTGGCATATTAAGGCATATCGCGGTGTACGAATGCCATTTGACAAAAGAGTTTCAAATAAGAGATAACAGTAGATAAGTGTTGTATAGATCCACATGTTGTATTTGAATAATACGTCGATGCGTATGAGTACATGTAATGTAATAAAAAGAGAAAGTGACTGCGGAACATACTGAGACCAGGTGGGAAGAAGCTGTGTGCGGATACGGAGTGCAGTCGGATGGTCCTCGAGGGGTGTCGTGGTTCTAACTCTGACAGTGATGTAGGGGGGTATGTATGGAGAGGCTAGATCTCAGCTATTGGGAAGTTGTAAACACACCAAGATGTACGAGTTCAGGCCCTTCGCGGAGGAAGTAACAGCCCTACGTCTCGGTGCCGGGAGGCGGTCAATTGGATTACTGGCGTGTGAATAACAGGGGTGCCAACCCTTCATACTGAGGAGGGGGGTGGCTTATATAGAGTCCGCCGGCCCCCTCTTGCCCTCAGTAATGCAGGGTTTAAGGTACATTTAAGGTTGGGCGTTGCTGGTAACGCCCTTAATAAAGTGTGATAATGACCATAAAGACTACTTAATAGCCGACCGTTTGCCTGCGGAGTGACTCTAGGTCTCCTGGCAGTCGAGTGGTTGGCTTCATGGTCGAGTGTCTTGAACCCGTCGAGTGGGATACCTTCAAGTCGATTGAAAGGTGACTTCTCCTAGGGGTGTCCCAGGGTAGGGCTCTTTGGACAGGCCCATGCCCCTACCCTAGGTACATGGCTTCATCATTAGCCCCCGAATGGATCGAGGTTAGAGTGGGGAAAGAGTTGGAGATCTTTCCGACCGGTTCTTTGGGCTACGTGAGCGCCTCGTTTTGGGCCAACCGTCACGGATGACGTCATCAACCTCTTTCAGTCGCCTTGATCTATTCCAGGCCTTTCGTCGAGTGAATTTATTTATGTGTGACATACTGAGTGTCGGCGCGAGCGGGGTCTTCTGTTTCAGCAAGTTGTTCTGCGGCCCGCGGGTGTCGCGGGGTTCAGATTTCGGGAAGCGCGTGGGACGGGAGCGGCCGCAGTAATCGGAAGCGATAAAGTGGAAGCTCCTCGATCCTCACGTCGCCTTTTTCGCCACGTACTGCGCGCGCGTCTGTTTTTTTTGAATATGTACTGCAAGGCAACAGCCTCACAGCTCTTTATTGGAAACAACAAAGAACATAGTCCTATTACAAGTCCATACAAAAAGAGAAAAGAGGAAGACAGAGATACTTACAAAGTTACAACCCAAGTAGGGCAAAGAAAACACTACCTAAGGAAGGTTAGAGATCCAAGTTAGAAGACTATCCTTGTATTTACATTTTATCCTATGAGAAAGAAGGGTTATGTCATGAATGAAGTTATGCCTCCATGCTCTGAAAGAAGGTGTCTCATTCCTGAAAACCTTGCCATTCCTCAAGATCCAAATGTTCCAAGCTGCTGTAAAGACCACTTCAGTGAAGAAAGAATGCCCAAAATCCTTCCTAGCCTTTACTGCCATGTTGTAAGTTGTCATCCCAGGCTGTGGGTCCCAGATAATCTCCAGGTAATTCCAGACTCTAATGCTAAAATTACAAGAGAAGAACAGATGTGCACAATCTTCATGGATCAGATATGGACATAGGACACAAGTATGATCTTCCACATGCCAATGCCTTCTGAGTAGTATGTCTCTGGTGTTTAAACGATCTCTCAGCAGTAACCAACCAAACATTTTGATTTTCAATGTACATGAAGATTTCCAAATCCATTGGAAGATTGGATCAACAACAATATGCTGATGCTCATACACATAGAAGGATTTGGGTCTGAAACAACCCTTATGAAAAGGCCAAATCCATGTGTCATGAGTTGCAAAGCAAGAATAATCATGAGTCAACTGTTGAAGACATTCCAGCTCAGCAAAGGCCTGTGTAGAGATGGGCAAATGTAAATTTGACAAAAACTCCTGGGAAAGCACATCAGACACTGAAAGTTGCTCATCAATAACAAAGGAGAAGAGCCTGGGAAATTTTTCCTTGAGACAGGAACCCTTAAGCTCAGCCATCCATCTGTCAGACCAAAAGAGAATGGACCTGCCATCACCCAACACTGGAGTAGCCATCTGGCAATATTTGTCAACCAATTTAAACACATCACGCCACCAAAAAGATCCACAGAGCGTGGTAGTATGAGGGACAGAGTTGGCATAGTAGGCATTCCAAATAAGGCCAACCCAGGGGATGTCATGGTGATTATAGAATTTGTGCAAGAACTTCATAAGCAAGGCCTCATTCTACACCCTGAGATTAAGCACACCAAGACCCCCTTTGTTTTTTGGTAAGCATACTAAGTCCCAGGCGGCCAGAGATTGTCTCGGAGTATCAGAGTTTCCTCTCCATAGACATTGTCTCTGAATCCTTTCAATTTGCTTCAAAATTCCAGATGGGATGACCAGTGTGCACAGGAAGTATATAGGCATTGATGTTAGGACAGAGTGGAGCAACTGCAACCTTCTACCTTGATTCAGAAAACATGAAGTGGCAGACAATCTTCTTTCAATCCTATGCACAAGGGGCATGAGGTCTTGGATTTAGGGCCTTGTAGTCCCCATGGGTAGACCCAAGTAAGTAAAAGGCATGGTTCCTATGCTACAGCCGAGAATTGAGGCCAACCTGTTAGCTTCATCAGATGACAAGTTCATAGGCACCATAAGGGATTTTGTAAAATTTACAGATAATCCTGTTGTCGCAGCAAAGACATCAAGCATGTCTTTAAGAGCAAGCAGTTGGTGATCAATAGCAGGCAACACAATTAGTGTATCATCAGCATACTGAACAATGGGGTAATCCTGACTGTTGGAAGGGATTGGCAAAGTTAGAATTCCTTTACTGCACATGTCGTTGACAACAGACTGAAGCAGGTCAGCGGCAAGGACAAAAAGAAGAGGTGACATTGGGTCTCCTTGCTTGACTCCTCTCTTGCATTTAAAATTGTTACCAGGAACACCATTAAGAAGTATAGAAGAAGAGCTAGAAGACAAAATAGTTTGCATCCAGGAGATCCATTTTTCATTGAAACCCTTGTATCTTAAGATTCTAAGAATGGCATCATGCTCAATAGTGTCAAAGGCTTTAGTAAAATCCAATTTCAGCAGCACTATTGGTCTTTTTGAAGCATTACACTGGTAAATATACTCAAAGCACCAAGCTAGACAATCCTGAATAGACCTGGATTTAATAAACCCATATTGGTTTTTATGAATACAGGAAAGGATGACCTTCTGCAACCTGTTTGCCAAAAGTTTAGTGAGGAATTTCAAACAAGTATTTGTCAAAGATATTGGCCTGTAATCATTCAAACCCTCAGGTGAAAGCTTTTTTGGGATCAAGGTTATGAGAGAACTGTTAATACACTCCAAATCAAGGTGCCCCTCAAACAACTCTTTGACCAGTTGACGAAAGTCATCTTTAATTATGTGCCAACACTTCTTAAGAAAAAGGCCAGTGAAACCATCTGGCCCAGGTGCTCTGTCAGGAGGCATTTCCTTAATAACACAATCAATTTCCTGCTCAGAAAAGGGCTTGGTCAATTCATCTAGCCCCTGAACCTTCTTGATAATATTTGGCATATCAAAACCCATTTGTGTATTATTTGTGCATCCCATTCTCTGCTTGAACTCCTGCAGAAATAATCTAGCAATTGATGCATGATCAGAGGTCACTTGCCCATCATCAGAAGTTATACTAGAGATAGAGTTATTCCTGTATCTCTCTGTGGCCATGGCATGGAAAAATTTGGTGTTTTCCTCTCCCACTTTAATGTTTCTAGTGGTACATCTCTGCTTCCAGTAGATAAATTGCAACCTTAGAGTTTCCTCCAAGTGTAACTTTACAATTTTCCTGAAATTTTCCTCAGGCCCAGACAAAGGCCTTAACTCCACAAGACTATCCAGACAAAGAATTACTTTATTGCAGTTGGAAATTAGAGCTTTGACGGTACAAAGGCTAATGTGCCAGTGTTTGAGTGCCTGCCTGAGAGCTTTGAACTTTGCAGATACTATAGCAGCAGAAGATTTCTTATGAACTGGTCTATTCCAAGATTCACTGACACAATCAAGAAAACCAGGCAAATTAGTCCAGTAATTTTCAAATCTAAACACTTTGGCCTTGGGAATAGTGGTTTTGATTTGCACTACACAAGGCACATGATCTGAAGTGGTTCTAGCCAGAGGAAGGACCATAGTGTTAGGAAAAGAACATGTCCATGAAGGGGTTGTGAAAAACCAATCAATCTGTTCAAGCAAAGGAGCAGTTTGCATATTTGTCCAAGTGTACCTTCCGCCCTTGATAGGTAATTCAATTAAGCCCAGATGCCCAATAACCTCATTAAAGATGAACATGTCATTAATATCACCACCTGGTTTATTCCTATTATCCATTGATCGAATGAAATTGAAATCACCCAGTAAAAGCCAGTTAGCATCATCAGGGATAGTTATATCATGCAACCAATTAATAAAATTATCTCTAGCTGGATTTTGACAGGGTCCATAGACTGAAACTAGAGTCCAGGTTTGGAGTTATGAACAGACATGAACTCCACTATAATACCAAAACTATTGGACTCAATTAGCTTCCCAGCAAACAAAGTAGTATTCCATATGACTAACAACCCACCCGAGGCTCCAGACGAAGGCACATGGATAAACTGATCAAAACGTCGTGGACAACACTTACTGATGAAACGCTGATCAATGACCTCACATTTTGTTTCTTGGAGGCAAACAATGGAACAAGCACTCTCATCGATTTTCTAACGAACTGCACGCTTTCTGTCATCTGAATTCAGACCTCGCACATTCCAACAGAGAACTTTCCAATCTCTAACATCATTGTGATTCATTACAGACCATAATTAAGTAACAACAAAAGACTGTCACATAATGACAGTACCAGTTCAGCCAAGGGATAGCATAAAAGTTCAGACAAAGCCTAAAAGATAAGTGCAGATAAATGGTTTTCACAAGGGTTAACCATAAACCATAGCGTCTGTTCCGGGATTTGACTTGATAGCCTGGGCCTACCAGTCAGCCACTCGGAAGCGGCCCCTTATAAGTTGCCAGCTCGGGGTTTCCAAATAGTGCGCTTCCTTCTTCCTCTCTCCCTTCGCGAGTTCCTCCGCCACCTCCGTTGTCATCCTAGCGCCGCGGGTCCGTGCAAGATTTGCCGGCGATGATGGCGAAGGACAAGACCTCCGCCCTGGAGCACGCAAAGAAGGCGGCAGCACAGGGGAAAGGAAGAGGTCCGCGCGGGGCGGATCCTCCTCAAGGTCTTCTCTGCCCCGAGGCTGGATCCAAGGCGACTGGATGCCGTCGGTGATCCGGCAAGAAGATCTCGACGACATGGTCGAGGGGGGGGTCATTCCCCACGAAGCCGCGCGTCTCCCGGGGAGAGAGATCGAACCTCAGCCCCGCGACGGTGAGTGCGTGCTCCTAGCCACCCATGTCGACCGCGGGTTTTCTCTACCGCCCCATCCTTTTTTCCGGAGCTTCCTGAACTTCTTCGGAGCACAGCTTCACCACTTCACTCCCAACTCCATCGTATACCTCGCTGCTTTCATTTCCATGTGTGAGGGTTTCTTGGGTTGCCACCCCCATTGGGGTCTCTTCAAGCACATCTTTACCTGTCGTTCTCAATCGGTCAAGAAGGCCAAGTCGAGTGACGAACGGACGCAGGTGATCCAGCTATGCGGGGGCCTGGCGATCCAGACGAGGGGAAATAGTTGTTTTCCATCTATCACTTTTCCGGAGTCGGTCCGTGGCTGGCTGGCGACCTGGTTCTACTGTCAAGACCAGGCGACCCCAGGACAGTCGACTGGTCTCCCCCCTTTCTCACTCGACCGAGCTGAAAAACATGCTTCTCTGAAAGTGGCGCCGGAGGAAAGGGCCCAAGTCAAAGTGCTGGCCGGTCGAGTGGTTGAGCTTGTCCGTGAGGGCGTGATGGGTATGGATTTGCTGGAGGTCTTCCTCCGGAGGCGCATCCAACCGCTCCAGGCTCGTGACCACCCGATGTGGCTGTACTCGGGTCTCGACGACACCACTCGGATCCACCCGGAGGAGGTCATTGATGAGATGCTGGAGGGGTGGTTGTCGAGCATCACAGGAAACAAGGACAACCCCCGAGGAGCCAGGAGGGTAATTCCACTCGACAACTCGTATGACGTGGACCAGGCATGTCTTTATGCTCCTGACTGAGGTCTTGTTTTTCTTCATTGGTCTTCTTTGAGTTGGTCGATTGACCTTTGTCTTGTCTGTTGTTTTTCAGGCGACTACTGAGATGTACTCGACGCCCAACAGGGCCCAGGGGCCAACTGAGGAAGGGGAGGCGAGCGGAGGTGAGAGTGGAGACGATCAAGGCGAGTGGGAGTCCGACGGTGAAGGAGAGGGAGACGACAACGTCGACTCCAGCGAAGAAGAGGAGGAGGAGGTTGAACCCCCTCGCCCGGAGGGGCGATCCAAGCTCACACACGATCCGGCGCAGGAACGTGGCAAGGCGACTGCTCCTGTTGGGCAGTCGTCGAAACGCCCTCGGACCTCTTCTCCTACGCCGACTGGAAAGGCTCCCAAGCACCCACGCGCAGCGCCGTCCAAGCCGCCCAAGGCTCTGCCCAAGATGAAGGTGGCCGTCCCCACCATTTCTGGGTAATAATAAAACTTGTTTTCCTTTGTCGACTGTGGACGGATCCTTGGTCGATCCATTGAGCCAACCGACTGACTTTCGAGGCTTGCAGTGCTGCTACTTCTGAGATCTCCGCCAAGGACAACGACCAAGAGATGGAGGATGCTGTTACCTCCAACCCTGGTACGATTACTGACGTTCCGCTTTGAGTCGACTAGACATTTATTGCAACTCTGGTCGATTGAATGTTTCCCTTGTAGCCCCTCCTCATGTTATCGACCTCCCGGATGACAACGACAACGGTCCGTTGAGAGTGAGGAGGCACAAGAGGGCGTCGGCTGACAAGACCCCCCAATCCGCTCCGGCGTCTGAGGCCATAGCTCGGGATGGTGGTGACACCACTCGGGCTTCTGTGACCTTCGCCGTTCCTCTGGCAAGTGTGCGGCCCTCGACGTTGACTGCGGATCTATCTTCGCTTTTTGCCGCATACCCCGTCACTGAGGACCAAGTGGCTGCTGCAAAAGAGGCTATACGTCAGGCGGGGATCATGATGGAGCAAGTGAAGTTGGCTCGGGAGGCCAGCCAAGCAGCTTATGACGCGAGCTCGGCTCTTCAGAGCAACGTCCAGGTCAGTCGACTCAACGCTTGGTCTGTTATGATATGCTGTTTGAAGAATCTCTTTTCCGAAGATCTTTGTATCTGTACACCCACTGGGTGTGTCTGCCATTTCTTGGACGAGTGGGAGCACACTAAGTGCACCCACTGGGTGTAGTCCCCGAGACTACGGTGGACTGCGGGCAGTCGACTGTAGTCTTTATATTGTGTTGCTGTAGCTGTATTTCTTCACTCGGTCTTGTCAGGCCATGTCGAACAGGACTGTATCCGGTCGACTGCGGGCAGTCGACTCTTTTTTTACAGTGGGGGCACGCTGAGTGCACCCACTGGGTGTAGTCCCCGAGACTACTGTCGAATGTTCTTGATTCGGCTGTAGTCTTAGTAACGTCATCATTGTCTTTTGGTTGCTCGGAAGCAACTTGTCTTGGACATCTGTCGACTGATTTTTCTTTTTACAGAAATCTTGCGAACTTGTAGCTCGCTACACTGAGTTGGAGAATCAGCAGATCCAGCTCAATCTTAACTTGAAGCTTGCCCAGGAGAATTTGAAGAAGGCGCAAGAAGAAGCAAAAGGTATGGCTGGTGAGGTTCTCCATTCTTAACGGGTGGCTTTTCTTTCTTGCCCATTCTTAACGTTGGTTCCACTCGACGCGCCGCAGATAAACTGGAGGAAGCTCTGAAGAAGAAGGATCAAGATCTTGCAAAGGCACAAAAGGAGGCCTCGAGCAAAACGAAGCTCGCAGAAGAGAAACTGGCTTCGGTCAAAACTCTTGAACATGAGAACTCCAGACTGAAAACTACTCTCGAGACAGCTAATCGAGATCCCAGTCGACTGAAGAAAGAAAAGATGGCTCTGCACGACAAGGCGGGTGAGCTGGCGGGGAAGGTAAAAGATCTGGAGGCTTATCTCGGTGGACTCTCCAAGAAGCTGTTCGTCATGCTCGAAGGTAATTATTCCAACCCGGCTATCTTGTAGTTACCGAGCCCGCGTACGACCACTGTCTTATTCTTGAATCATGTTTGCAGAATTCTGCTAGAGCTTCGAAGAGGAAACCAGTCGAGTGGAGCCAGGCTTGGATCCCGCCAATTCTCTTGTGAAGGACGAGGCTGCTATGAACGTGCTCCGACTGGAGTCTCGTGTTACCAGCGTTGTTGATTATCTTGCTCGGCTGAAGGTTGAGATGTCGCGGATCGACACATCACTCTGGCCCAGAACGACACTTCAGAACGACCTCGAGTCCCTGATGGTCCGACTGAATGAGGTCCCGGGTCGAGTGGCGGAATGGAAGAAATCTTCTGCTAGATGTGGTGCTGATGTCGCTCTATCTCTGGTCCGCGTCCATTGCAAGGAGGCGCGAGAAGAAAAGCTGGCCGCCAACCAAGTTGCCAATACCAGGAAGCACAACTTTCAGGACTTCATGGAGACTTTTATTGCTGCTGCCACTCGTATTGCAGACGGGATCGACTTGGACGAGTTCGTCGCCCCTTCCAGTCCTCCTCCTGAGGAATGAAAAACTTTCGTGCTTCACTTTAAATTTGCCTCGGAATGCCGAGTGGATTTGTAACCGTTAAACTCCGCCGAGCCGAGGGCTCGAGTACTTTGATCTGAGGTCTGGGACCTTTTAGGCTTTATCCGATCTTGATTTCTCGTTGAATATCTTCATGCTTTGATTCGTCGAGTGGAACTTGATCTTCACTCGAAATAACCTTTTATTTGCGGCGCAGCTCCGAAGGAGAAGGTAGCAGTCGACTCGCGGATTGGGTTGTGTCCTGTACTTAGGCGAGCACTGGGCTGCAGCTAAGCCTCCGAGTGGGAGGTTTGCTCTCCACTCGGTAGGATTTTCAAACACTTAGGCGAGCGCTGGGCTGCAGCTAAGCCCCCGAGTGGGAGGTTTGCTCTCCACTCGGTAGGATTTTTTAAACACTTAGGCGAGCACTGGGCTGCAGCTAAGCCCCCGAGTGGGAGGTTTGCTCTCCACTCGGTAGGATTTTTAAACACTTAGGCGAGCACTGGGCTGCAGCTAAGCCCCCGAGTGGGAGGT
>NC_041386.1:538003478-538004539 GCF_002162155.2 Triticum dicoccoides | reverse complement strand
CACTGGGCTGTAGCTAAGCCCCCGAGTGGGAGTCTGGCTCGCCACTCGGTAGGATTTCCAAACACTTAGGCGAGCGCTGGGCTGCAGCTAAGCCCCCGAGTGGGAGGTTTGCTCTCCACTCGGTAGGATTTTTAAACACTTAGGCGAGCACTGGGCTGCAGCTAAGCCCCCGAGTGGGAGGTTTGCTCTCCACTCGGTAGGATTTTTAAACACTTAGGCGAGCACTGGGCTGCAGCTAAGCCCCCGAGTGGGAGGTTTGCTCTCCACTCGGTAGGATTTTTAAACACTTAGGCGAGCACTGGGCTGCAGCTAAGCCCCCGAGTGGGAGTCTGGCTCGCCACTCGGTAAGATTTCTAATCACTTAGGCGAGCGCTGGGCTGCAGCTAAGCCTCCGAGTGGGAGGTTTGCTCTCCACTCGATAGGGTTTTCAAATACTTAGGCGAGTGGTTGGACTGCAGCCAAGCCCCCGAGTGGGAGGATTGCTCTCCACTCGGTAGGATTTTTTCAAACTTAGGCGAGTGCCTGGCTGCAGCTAAGTCTCTAAGTGGGAGAACTTAGGCGAGTACTGGACTGCAGCTAAGCCCCCGAGTGGGAGGATTGCTCTCCACTTGGTAGGATTTTTTCAAACTTAGGCGAGTGCCTGACTGCAGCTAAGCCTCTAAGTGGGAGAACTTAGGCGAGTACTGGACTGCAGCTAAGCCCCCGAGTGGGAGGTTTGCTCTCCACTCGGTAGGATTTTTAAACACTTAGGCGAGCACTGGGCTGCAGCTAAGCCCCCGAGTGGGAGTCTGGCTCGCCACTCGGTAGGATTTCCAAACACTTAGGCGAGCGCTGGGCTGCAGCTAAGCCCCCGAGAGGGAGGTTTGCTCTCCACTCGGTGGATTTTTAAACACTTAGGCAAGCACTGGGCTGCAGCTAAGCCCCCGAGTGGGAGGTTTGCTCTCCACTCGGTAGGATTTTTAAACACTTAGGCAAGCACTGGGCTGCAGCTAAGCCCCCGAGTGGGAGGTTTGCTCTCCACTCGGTAGGATTTTTTAAACACTTAGGCGAGCACTGGGCTG
>NC_041386.1:538002635-538003250 GCF_002162155.2 Triticum dicoccoides | reverse complement strand
CTGGGCTGCAGCTAAGCCCCCGAGTGGGAGGTTTGCTCTCCACTCGGTAGGATTTTTAAACACTTAGGCGAGCACTGGGCTGCAGCTAAGCCCCCGAGTGGGAGGTTTGCTCTCCACTCGGTAGGATTTTTAAACACTTAGGCGAGCACTGGGCTGCAGCTAAGCCCCCGAGTGGGAGGTTTGCTCTCCACTCGGTAGGATTTTTAAACACTTAGGCGAGCACTGGGCTGCAGCTAAGCCCCCGAGTGGGAGTCTGGCTCGCCACTCGGTAAGATTTCTAATCACTTAGGCGAGCGCTGGGCTGCAGCTAAGCCTCCGAGTGGGAGGTTTGCTCTCCACTCGATAGGGTTTTCAAATACTTAGGCGAGTGGTTGGACTGCAGCCAAGCCCCCGAGTGGGAGGATTGCTCTCCACTCGGTAGGATTTTTTCAAACTTAGGCGAGTGCCTGGCTGCAGCTAAGTCTCTAAGTGGGAGAACTTAGGCGAGTACTGGACTGCAGCTAAGCCCCCGAGTGGGAGGATTGCTCTCCACTTGGTAGGATTTTTTCAAACTTAGGCGAGTGCCTGACTGCAGCTAAGCCTCTAAGTGGGAGAACTTAGGCGAGTACTGGACTG